>NW_010142585.1:0-29583 GCF_000699245.1 Pterocles gutturalis | reverse complement strand
TCTTTCCCCCTGTTTCTCCCTTATCTTTCGTATAGACGCTACTTTTCCCTTCTATTTTGAAGGTACATAATACTGCAAAAGACTGCTTTCATCTACAATATAAATTTCTTCTAACACACATATGGAAAACCAGAATATTACTGAGAACACAACATAGACAAATAAGAAATAGTAATGTTCTCACCTTTTATTGAGACTAAGCAAAGCCCTTCTCAGTGCTAAAATGGGTTCTTTTGCTCTGTAAGAGTTTTGGGCCATTTCAATACGAGCACACCAATTCAGGGAATCTCTACTGTGGTCACCATCTGGTTGCTGAAATATTGGTGCAATACTATGTTCCAGCTCACACAGCATATGCAACCTGTGTTAGCAAAATAAAGGCAAAAAATTGTTGAAAATTGCTCGCTGTTTGAGACACATGCAAGTTTTACACAGCTTTTGCCATTTTCTTTCTAAAAGCTGGCCATGTAAGTAATTTCAAATAGTAGGACTTATTTTAAAAGCAAAACTGCAACAAAACACACAAAATCACGGATTTGTAAACAAATTAGCTATTTTCTCACAATTCCTTTGCAAAGTTGCCGAACACAGAGACAATGAAGATCACTTGGAGAGGAAGTCAATCGTCAGAAAGAGTACTTCTATCCATTACTTTTAGCAACAATTCTTCAAAAGGTCTGATATTTTCAACAAATACCATTTTAGAGGCAATATACTATCTGTTACTTAAACACTTAATTTACAATAAAGTTAATCCATTTATTTAAAAATGCCATTATTAGCTGTCACTGTAAAGGTGCAAAGCTAAGAACTTGTAAACGTCCAAGTTCTCATTGACAGAGTCTAAGTGTAGTATGGATATCTGACAGAAACAGTGACAGAAGGCTTCCAAGTAGCCCAGATCAATGGCTAAATCTAATTATTTTGAAACACTTCTTTCTCAGTACTCAAACTCAATTTTCTAAAAAAAAAAAAAACAAAAACAAAACAAAAAAAAAAAAACACCAAACAAAAAAAAAACCAACCAAAAAACCACTGAAAACTTACCAACAGAAAATAAAATTAAGTAGTAATTAAGACATATATACTTAACTGTCTGGTTAACGCAGTATCTTGCCACAAGGATGCACGTAGAGTGCAGAGGAAGTACTAAGCCTTTTTCGATAACAAAAGGCTGCTCACTTGTTTGTCTACTACAGCCAAGTTCAAAATTTACTAAAAAATAGAAAGTAAAACTACGGAAGGGGATGGGGTTTCAATTTTTACCGCTTCATTGATAAAAGAAGGGAGTGCTTTTAGGCCACCATACAGATTAAAAGCAATGCTCTTAAGTTAATGGAGTTCAGTTAATGGAGTTACTGCCCTATATGTACTACTTTAAGCATGGAATTAAATTCTTGGTTTTTACTACCTGATACATAAACTTGCTTGCTGATTTTGAGACTATACCCCAGAATTTTATTGTATTTTTTGTGGGGGATAAATACAAATTCCCAGTTAATCAAAGGTTTCCAATTAGGGTAAGTATTTAAAAAAAAAGTGACAAAAAATGCACATCAGTACCATTTATTGTGAAAATGGAAAATTCTTGCTGCTGCGTAAGTAACTACATGATTTCTGGATTTGAAAATAGTGACATGAAATTCAGAAACCTGATAATATGTTCATATCCTCGCTGATAGGATCCTCTTTCAAAGCTTGCTGCTGAAAGGGGTACAATCTGTTCTGCTCGAACAACCTTGAGTGTTTCATAAAAAGCTGCTTCATTTTTCTTCTTGGCTGATGACAATAAATGTCCTAGTCTGACACTCCAGGTAGTGGACTTCTCATCTTTGGGGAGAAAAGAAAGCCTTTCAAACTCTGCTTCTCTAAGCATCTTAATCTGCACATACTAATTTGTCTTAACATATTACTGGAAAAATAAGTATTTCTCAGAACTAATTACTTGAATTTTAGAAATACTCTAAAATTCTACCCCACAATGCAGCCCCCTCACCCCAACAAAGAAATATGGCCTTACACTTGCTTGAAATTTCAACTCAAAGACTATACCATTTACAATCAAATACATTTACAAGACTAAAAAATTACAATAGCCGCCCCTTGATTCCAGCTGGTTAGACTAAAACATACACCTGTTCAGAAATGCAAGGAAGTATCCATATTTTGATATTACAATAACTTACCTGAAGCCAAATAATTTTCCAGTAAATCCCATCGTGACAGTTTCCAGGCTGCTTCCACTCTGTAAGTGTTCAATTCAGAAATCCATTCAGACCTATTAAAAGAAAACAAAGGCAATAAAAGCTTGTGCTGAACTCAGTATTTTTTTCCTTCCCCGCCTCAGTTTGTTAGTTCTACATGTTATTAGCAAATACTATTTATATGAAACTTCTCTTACTTGAAAAGAAGCAAAGTAAGCTTGCTTCTAACAAAATTCAGTAAAACAAAAGGATATGCATTGATAAAAAAAGAACAGCTGTACAACGCAATCCCACAAATTCAATTTCCAAGTCATGTATTTAACTTCTATGGAACATTTTAAAAAAGACCAACTTCCAACCCACTTATCCTATCAGGCTACAGAATAGCTATGGAACAGGAAACATGCAAAACAATGAATGAAAGATTCTATTTAACAAATTAAAGCACATATCAACACTGTACACAGCGCAGAGAAGAAGTACTAACATTTTGTCAAGTCTTGAAATTAAATTACAGGCAAAGCACTTAAAGTTTTCTAGCTTTACATTGCTAATTAGATATCCTTGATAAGCCTCATGTGCTTGACCATGAGCAAAAATGGCGACAGCAACACAAGAACTTCCCTGCCCAAAGCAGGGAGGTTGGAACTAGATAATCTTTAAAAGGTCCCTTCCAACCCAAACCATTCTACGATTCTATGATTCTATATTACTCAAACAAACATTGTATTAGATGCTTATCGTACCTGTTTGCAAGCACTCCATTGACCTGAGTAATTACTGTAGATAACTGACCAAGGCCTAACATGGACTTCACTACACCATGATAATGAATAATCTAGAAATAGGGGAAAAAAAATAATGAAAAAACTCACATATATGTTCATGAAATTCATGGCAGTCTGAAGGAGGAAATATGTCAATTTGGATGCTTTTTATAAGATGAAAAGGCATAATGAATTGCACCATAAGCTAAATGAACATTAAAGATAAAAAAATTAATAATAATAATTAAAAAAAAATCTACGATTACCCAAGAACTTCAATCACCATAGGCAAATTTTTGAACTGCAAACGTAGTTTGATGTTAATTTATTAACACCCTTAGAGTTGTGGATAAAAATTTGATTTAAAGAAATGAACAACAACAAGGAAAAAGTCACAGGAAGGAAATAACCCCAAAACCCAAAGCAAGTTCACTCTTCATAAAAATTATTTCCATATTCTGGGAATGAAGTAAGGTCATCAAAACACTCTGTTTACTATGCAAGTTATCAGCTGTGCTAGACAACCTCTGCTTCACAGGGAAGTGCAAGAAACCATAGGGATGTCCTAGCCTGGGAAACTTTTTACCAACTTCCATTAGAAAACTATTTGAAATATAGAAAGGGCAATACATGTTTTCAACTTTCTTTCTGCACTTAACATCACATCACAGTTTTCTTTAATAATTTTCCATTTGCTCTTATATTACAAACATTTTCCCTGGAAGTCAATAATCAAAAATAGTATGCCAGAATTACTCTGACTAAAACTTGTAGTAATCTGCTTTAATAGTTCTCTTGGCATGTACCAGTACTGACTGATACTTAAGCAACCCACTTCCAGGCCTTCCCTGGCAAAGGCTGAACTTTAATTGCTAAACTGTCCTAGCAAAAACCTGGGTATAAGCATCCAACTATTAACTGAAGCCTGCAAATTTCAGTATAAACCAAATAAGATTTGTTTCCACTCAGACACTTCCAATAACAATAATTATTCAACAACTGCCACAGTAAACTCTTACGTTCCCATTTCACTTAAATATTCTGAAGATGTATTTTTGGCTTCGTTTGCATCAGTTACAAATATTTTTTTTTAAAAATTTAAAAAAAAAAAGGAAGTTGTCTTGTACTTACCTGATCAGGTTCCAGTTGGATAGCCCTATCGTAACAGGCTGTTGCATCTCTTAACAAGCCAATACTTTCATGTTCAAGGATTTGTTCTTTCAGAGATGGTTCTGCTTTCCGAATTGCACTCACCCCAGCTACTCCATCTGGCTCATGCATAGCAGCATACAATTTCTTTATTCAAACAGAATTGGAAACGGACATTAAAAAGACCTCTAAGACAACAAGAAGATATTTTATATATAACATGCTCAGAACTGTGCATCTTCTTGAAAATGGAGAACAAACTACTCTGTATGACTTCTTGGCATTAAGCTTTCATGAAAAATGTCAGTTTTGCTGGGCTACTTCCAAAGTTGAGCCCTACTTTTGCTTAGCACACTATTATACTCATGATCTCACACTACAGAAAGAGTAACACACCAAGTTACCTGACACAATCTGTACAAAGGGCAAAATAAATATCCTATTATTACATGATAAAGTTGTATAATATGAAGCTGCAGATTACTTAAGGTGGAAAAGCCACATACAAAGTTTTTCAAATTGGAAACGTCACTGAGGTATATAAACCATAAGGAACCACAAACACGCTCATCCCACAGCTTGTCTTTTTTTTTAGTTATTATAGTTGGCTGTCTTTTCTCTGACAAAGGGCACAGAGCAATAAATGCTATTTTTTCAACAAAAACACATTTAACTATTGTGTAGGGTTTTACAACCTTTTATTACACATTAGAAAGCTATTCCTCCTTTTCATCTAAGAGGCATGCCAAGCAAGGGGAAGTAATAAATATTGCTGAAAAGACAGACAACTAAACACTTGTATCCAATGGCAAGAGTCTGACTACATCTTTTCTTCTTCCCATCTCAAAGAAGAATTTGACAAAGCTTTATTCATCTATTTTCATTTTAAAATAAAACAAACAAAACCCAAAAAGAACTTCTGAACCTGAAGAAATCCAAGATGCTCCTGAATATTTTGTTTCTTCTCTGTGATGAAGGATTCAAAGTGCATCACAGCCCTTGTGTAAGCCTTAGAGCGAAAGGAAGCCACAGCTAGTGTATCCTGAGGTATGAGGTCTAGAAAACGTGTCACATTTTGATATTCTCTGTAGTCCTCACTTGATGCTATAGAAGAAAAACATTTTAAAAAGTCTGTCCATTGAGGTTTCATTTATAAGAATTACCTTACGCATCAAAAGTCAGTTAATTCATGTTGCAATTTAGTGAGATAATCTGATTAATTTAAGAACATATTTTTCTCTTCTGTCAACAGTAATTTATTTAAAACAATCCCAGTGACCTTCCTACATCTTGCAAGACTGCACAGAATATGTTAAACCTTTAGAAAACTACCAAGAACTTACCATTCAATTTTTTAAATTTGGATCTGTATTTCTTACAATAGGCATTTAAAACAATGGATTTGGGGTAGGGCTGTGGAAATCACAATACGATAGCAAGAAGTGATAAAGCAGACTAACATACCATAGTAATATTGCATTCTTAAGTGGTCATAATGTGAGGTGGCAAATTTAAATACTTATTTGAAAATGTAAACATCACTTAAAATAAGCATCACTCACTTTTTAAATCACCTTTGTCTTTGCTAGACTTGTTAGAATTTTTCTCAGCAATAAGCATTTGAAACTTATGTCTAGCCCACTGAGTTAGATGATCAAGCATGGAGAACACTGTCTGTGTGCTCAGCTGACTTAGATCAGATGCACTGTCTTCAAGTCTCCTAGTAGACTGGTCATCATGTTTCAGAACAGCCATAATCTCTGCATAAACCTACACAAACATTAACATGATCAAAACAGTAGGAAACAGCAATTAACACAAAAATCAAACTAAAATACTAGATAGCTCAATTGTACATTCTAATAATTTTGGGCTTATTTGCAAGCATTTTTTGTCCCACAACCTTAAGAGGAAGAAATGATAAACCAAACAGTAGTAGCTGCCAGGAGGATCCATACAAGAAGAAAGCCTTTGAAAAGCAAACCCTTGGATTCAGAATAACTGCCACAATTATTGGAATTTTAGGTTTCAAAACACGATGAATGCTAGTGCACTTCTGCTGCAAATACAGTGCTTGAAGGTTTGATAAGAGTCAAGTTATCCACTGGCTACCAGATCACAGATTTAGTTTTTGCTTATATTTAAGTAAATACCATGCTGATAGACCTGCTTCCTGTTTGTTTTAGCCAACAGAATACAAGTTAACATACATAACAGGTGTTTATTGTGGCTGTACTTGTTCACACAAGAAAAACCATCACACCCCTTTACACATTCACAATTTTTAAACAGATATCTTAGCTGTGAAATTTCAAATTAATAGAATGCAAGTTTTGAGTCTTTTCAACTTCTGCTAAAACAAACTGAAGGAATGCAGACTGGATGATTCTTTTATCTCCTATCCCTGCTTTGCTACAAGACATCTATGAATCTTGCTCTGCACGAATCTGGTAGCTAAATAGATTTTCCACTTAAATTGTAAGTGTATGCAAGCAAAAGGAAAAAAATTATAGGTCTGAATTATTTGAAGTACACAAGTTCAATTTATTCCCTGCTTGTGTTGCACTCTCTTCCTCTCTGTATCACTCCAGCTCTGATGTTACTGCAGTCATAATTAACTGCAGAATATGTTGTCCTAGGCCCTACTGAAGAAATAGACAGAAATCCAAAGAAAAGCAGTTCAGCACAAACATGTACGAGTATATTCAAATCCCTGTCAGAAAGTTTATATTATTAACAGGAAAAGGAGTTCACACCTATCGAATTTATTCATGTAGGTCTACAGCAATTCTGCAGAGCTGAACAGCTCTTAGGAAGAACAGTTGCTGTGAAGAACACTACCTTCCTACACCTCACCTCTTGTTGATCCTCTTGACTGCACCCCAACAAAACATAGACAAGGATGTGCGGGAGCAGATAAATTGTCACTTTATAGTCATTCTTCATCATAATACTGCAGCAATCGAAAACTTTTCTGGCAAGATCATGTCGTACCTATAGAAAAATATTATTTCCAGGAAAAACATCATTAGACAACTGCAAATGCCTGAACAATTACTAGGTTTATTTTTGTTGACAAATAAAAATTCCACTCTACCAAATAATTTTAAGATACTTGTCTCCTACAGAAGGTTCATCAGATTTAAACTCGCAACGAGGATGCCAGATGTCAGCAGCTATTACATGTTTCAGTTGCTGATACCAAAAAAAGGCAGGCAAGCATCGCTTACATGTTCCACTTTTCCATGTTCTCTACACCATGGCGAACCTGCACTGGCCGTAGAAAAAACCTTAGGGCCAAGAGTCTGCTACTGCACTCAGCCTCTCTTCTACCCTTAAAAGCTTGCAAAAAGTAGGAAATTATGAATTTTTCTGTCTGAAACAGGACAGTGTAGCTACTGAGCTACTGTGATTAAGTTATCTTCTTAAACTGTTTGATTTAGAAATGAGATTTTCAGTGGGTCACTTACCTTTTGGAAAGGAGTAAGAAAAGAAAGAGAAAAATACTTTTTATATGCTGGGACTGTGGAGCTATGGGGAAATGAAAGAAACCCACCAGAAACTGAGAAGATAAATTTGAGGTTTTCCAGAAGCATTTCAGATACTTTTCATAAGCATTTGTCAGTGCCTTCAGCTATATAAGGGTCTCTGGACAAGGGAAAACTTCATACGACTTCTGGCTTTGACACAACCTGTGAAACCTAGCCAAGAAGGAACAATGCTGGGGAACGGAGGGTGCACGGTTACCTTGATGATGCAAGAAGCCTTTAGGAATGTGCTTTAACAGGCCTATACA
Organism: Pterocles gutturalis; assembly: GCF_000699245.1. NCBI lineage: Eukaryota > Metazoa > Chordata > Aves > Pterocliformes > Pteroclidae > Pterocles > Pterocles gutturalis. The sequence goes on along the minus strand of NW_010142585.1, from coordinate 21,667 downwards.
GAATAAGCACATTCTTCCATCCATCCCTGACTTTCAAAAACCAACATGTAGTTCGAGAACTGTGTTGTATATACCAATATAGAGAGCAGATTTATTCTCTTACCTTTGTTATAAGATAACCTGCCCAAGTTGCTGACCATTCTGCAAAATTATCGCCTAATCTGCTTAAGTAAATTGGCTTCTTCATATTAGACCAATTCACAGCCTTTTGATAACTCTTGTACCTGTAATTTTTAAAAAATCCGTTCAATAAAACTAACTTTTTTTTATTTAGTATAATAAAAAGCAATAGCACATCATTAATTATGAAGTTCCCTAACTGGAATCATATTAGGTTTCATCTTCTGAATCTTTTAAAAAAGAATTAAGAAATTATTTTCAGTAGTCACCATATTTTATTCTAGAGCTTCTTAATATGAAACATGAAATACAAACAACCTAACATGCTTCCATAATTTTTAAGTATATGTCAAAGCGCTGTTCAAATCCGTCTTTTGAGTACTATGGTTTTGACAGGAAAAACGCAGAACACATATGAAGGCCAAGAAATGCCCAAAAGTTTATTTTCCAAAAAGGTAAAACTTATGACAGATGAGCATGACAATCTTCAGGAGGAAACAGAAAGGAAACATTGTTGATTATTTCAAATTAACGTGCATACATAATATTAAGTTTTCTTTACATTTTGTTTTGTTGAATTAATGATAAAAATACAGTCAAATTAAAACCTAATGAGCTCTTCCTACCTCTATAAAGGGTAGCAGTAAAGGGATATTAACGCATTTAAGTACAAACTCAAACACTAATGAGAATTTGTACAGAGGAAAGAAAACAGAAGAAAAAGCTTCAAAACATCATGTAAGAAAGACAATGCTCTAGGGACAAAGGCAGATCTAGGCAAAGTATGAGCTCAGAATTCTGTTCTTTTGATTTACAGAGAATTAAATTCAAGAAAGCGTTAATTCAGCTTTACATAGAAAGACCTTATTTGAATTTTGTATCTACATATATCACTCTTTACAGAAGAGTAACAATCACAAAACCAAATGAAGTTATTGTTAGCCTCAATTAAAAATGTTTTATTAAAGCTGTTATGAAAAGAAATTACTTAAGTTGTCACATACCGTGTATTTAAGTGAGGTTCCAAGATCTCCTGCACGTGCTCAGGAAACCTCCTCCAAAGCCTGGAGCCTGGGCAGTCAGTGTTTGTCTCTCTACAGTCATAGATAGACAATAACTCCTGAAAAGGTGTGGTTTACATGACACAGTTAGCACTGAAGATAATTCATGGCCACAGTAGTAACAAAACCTGGTGTACATACCGAAGTAATGAGATAGAAGTCACAGAATGTTTAATTCAGAAATTATAACTGCAAAACTTTCATCCAACATTATTAATCCCCTATCACTAGGCAGTGTTGATTTCAACTAACTACTGATTCCCCAGATTCCCCAGTTGGTGTTCGGAACACATCATCCTGTATGCTTCACATCTGCCAATAAACCGGGACTAGAAGTCAGTCTGATTCCTCCTTGTGCATAAACTAATGGAATTTTCTTATTCCGCTGACTATAGGAGGCCACTCATTTTCTCCTGGAGCAAACAATTGTCCTGAAATTTTTACAAAGATATTAAACAAAGTTGACAAACCAGCACAAAAGACTAAAGTCTGAAAATAAGGGTAGGCTCACTTTTCAGTTGCTTCTTAAAAGTGTAAGCTGAAACCCTCTAAAAATACATACTGCTTTTCATTTCTGCCTATAGAACCTGCACCATTTCTAAGTCAGTCTCAGGATTGCTCTTTGAATCTCTATGTATGGACTATTAGTTACCTCGGAAACATCAGATCTCTCAAAATACCGTGACACAAAAGCAAACAATCTTTCTAATTCTCAGTGAGCACTGAGGAGTTCAAAAAATAAAAATCACTATCTTAACTAACCTTTTACCTTGTAATTTAAAGCTGTATAAGATGAAGCTTCAAATACTTAAACATGAACTTCAAAATGTATGTCTATATTGCATGCCACTATGTTCAGTGTGATAGGCAATCATTTGTGAAGAAAAAAAATGCAATCTAACCATGTATCTTACCTGAATTGCGTATGCTGCAGAATCCTGAGCACGAACATTATCAGCATAAGCAAGGAACGCTCTGGTCAGTTCCATTAATAACCCATAGGCAAAATTTGTATCCTCCACACCAGCCTCAATCACAAACAGAACACCAGTCTTATTAAAACAAACAGAGTAATAGCTGTATCTTTAATCTCCAAATTATCACTTTGAAACCTGACCCTAAACTGGTTTAGATGAGAAAGCAAACACAGATTTTCAAATGGTCTAAAGATAAGAGGTTCCCTGCTCCCAAGTAGTTTACAAAAACTCTTTGTGCTAAACAAAACACTACAGAAACACTTCTTACCACAAACGTAAAACGCTTTCCTTGAGTTTCACTTGTTGAAAAATCCAGCCTGCCAGGATCTATGGCTCCCAGTTCACCTAAACATTCTCCACAAAGTAGTCGGGCTTGAGAATTTGCATCCTGGCAGCCGATTAGAAGTACAGTTACCAACTGGGAGATGACTGGCTCCACAGTTTCGCTGTCTGTTACACACTTTATCAATTTTTCCTAGGAAGTTAAAAGATAAAGATGAGTTATTCTACAACCATGTTTATGGTAAATATTCTTGGAAATTTTCCATCTGTAACTCATTCTCACTTTGTGTTTAATTTACCCATGACTTTAAGTTAGTGATTCAAATACTGTCATTTTGTAACTGTAGCCCATTTGCCCTGAATTGCTTGTTACCTTAGGAAGGACTAAACAAATTAATGAAGGATTGGAGCCTCAACCAATAATGTTGTCACGGCCAATATTGTATCTCATTATCATAGAATCATAATCACAGAATGGCCTGGGTTGAAAAAGACATACACCTCTCTCTAACTTAATTTTCTTTCCTTGGTCTCACCAAGAACCTCTCTTCTTTTCTACATTAATCTTTTTTACTTATCTGTCCCTTTTCTTCATGTGTTCTGATACTTCCTCTCAATTTCTTTCACGCAGCTGCTGTCATACGTTCTGGTTTCATTGCCATTTACATCCTCATTTCCCATTTGTTGGTCATTTCTTCACTCTCACTCCCTACAAAGCCCAGGGTTTCAAGTCCTTTAATCAATGCCCATCATTTAAATCATATTTCCTTTCTTTTTCATGTTGGCCCAGCTTTTATTCTCCAGTTCCACATTCAGTCCAAATAAGAAAAAAAAAAAAATTCTCTTAATGACATAAAGACATTTGTCATTGCTATGTTTAATGAAAAATTAAACCACAGCCAACATAATAGAGAAAATAGTTCCACAAGTTGGGGAACTAATTAATTTTGATTTGCCTCTATTATTTTTCTAGACTTCTAAATAACCAAGATGTGGTGAGATTTTGCTGACCTGAGCTGCAAGAATTACTGATTGGCCAGGAAGATATTCAATGATTGTTTGTTCTTTAGCTAGGATTTTTTAAAATTTCTGATTGAAGAGTGTCCCATGATCTTACAGCTACTAATAGGACAGATTTCCCACCCCCCCTCCCCCCCAAAAAAGGCCACATACGCCCCCCTCTGGGCTAATAACCACACAGATTTACAAAGCAGTATCTTCAAAACTTGTACCTGTCTATAAATTTTATTTGAAGGTGATCAATGGATTCACATTTTTGAGGGTGGAAGGCAAAAAAGAAGAGGGGGAAAAAAATATCAAAGGTGTGAAGTGGTCACATACATCTTAATGCTTTCAGGTATTACAGTTGAACACAAAAAACCACTGGCTTTAGTATGGCTTTTGCATCAGGAGACTAACATATATGTTCTAACAGAGAGCATGCCCACACAACAGATTGCTGAAAGACTTCTTAGACATCCTTCCTCAGAGCTGAAAAGATACAAAATATACCACTAGCCTTGCTGAATCAGTATCACACAGATTTAGAAGGATTTTAGAGTCCTCTTACAAGGAGCCATGATGGACAAGAACCCCTCTCCCCACCATATTAAGAAATGACTATCTTAACAAATTGAGGAGAATAGCACAGTTCACATGAATATCCAGTAATAGGAAGGAGTTTCAGATTGTTGTTTCAGATGCTACTTTGATTTATTTTTAATTCTATAGAAAGAGGTTCTCTATACCTGATTTGTATATAATGTTTCTTTCAGGTTGGTAAGTGCATGAATACGAACATCGACATTCTCATGCTGAATAGCTCTCATAGACAGCTGCAGTGTTGTCTGCAAGTCAGTGCTTTTGGAGGATTCCTGAACAAGAAATGACACAAGATGTTCAAATTAAATATAACAGGAACACAGCTACAGCTAAGCAGCATCTCAAAGAACACAAGTGAGAACACGTACAAACAACTACCCTTCTGCCTACAGTCTCACCTATATCCACATTACATTGTCTTCCTGTCTATTTTTTAAAATGTTTTCCCCAAAAAGGTGCTATATTTATGATGGTGTAATAAAAATTATTAAATCTGAAGAAAACACTTTGAGCACCTCATTATCTAAAATAAAATTAATTTTTATTTTTGTTACCTCATTCCCACTAAATAAGTGCTATTCCCGATCCCTTACCTAAACATTCTGAGGACAAGCAAAAGAAAAAGAAATTGACCACAGAGTACTCCTAAAAATACACAAACTTTGCTACCTTTAAAGAAAATATCAAAGTAGCTTCTCTTGTAACACATTCATTGCCATAGCTAATACTGCTGACTTTTAATCTTATAATCTCTTCGGTCTCAAAAAGATGAAAAGTCAGCATACAGAAGATGCTACAGAAACAAGCATGTTAAACATGAGCATGTTTTACTCCTAATCGGGGAGAATCAGAACCTGCTTCAAAGTATTCCTGTGATACACAAATTCTGTTTTGCTGTGGATGCAGACAAATACTATTTCCACTTAGCAATAAACTTCACATGTTTTCCTGACTTGTCATGAATTCATTTGATGCATTAAAAATAAACCAAAAAAAAAAAAAAAGAAACTGTACCTTTCTGTATTCCTGAAGGACAACTTGAATTTCTTTTAGTTCTGGAAGGTCAGGCAAAAAATATATTTCATGTAAGAAATCTCGTACTGCATCCCTAATAGTTGCAAAAAAGATATTGCAAAGAAAATAGCAAACATTAGTTGGATCAGAAAAATCTTAGAAACCCATCAAAAGAAAGCAGTGACATGTAATGACTGAAAGACAAAAGGCTTGAAAAGCAGAAAAAAGGTAAAATCCCTGATTTTTTAAATGTAATTAAGTATATGTATTCAACAATTTGTTTCTCTTATTAACTCAACTAAGCCACAGGTATTTCTCCTCTATACTTTAAATTACTTCCTCTTTTAAAGACCATTCTTCCCAAAGCTTTTGAAGTGGCCATTCACCTCTATCAGGTTTGGCGCTCCTTTTTTTGGACACTGGCCAAAAGATAAGAATAATCCTATTTGATGTGAATCCAGTTCCAGTTTTCCTCATGAGAAAAGAAAACACACAACCAAAAAAAGAATTCTGTGTTCCTAACATGAAGGAATCTTAATTTTGCTACTATGAGCTACATAGCCTACTACAAGAGCCTTATTATTCCTACTGTCACCTTTTATTTTTAATACTATTGGTATAATACAGTGCAAGAAAAATGAAAACCCAGCAAAAGTAATCAAGATATAAACTATTACCATTCCTAAAAAAATAAAAATTTTCAGCTGCAAAACCTAAGATGAAAAAGAATTAAGACTCAAGATTGTTTTCAAAAAAGTTAAGTCACAAAAATCTAGGTCTTTTGTATTAGACTTTGATTTTATTTTCAGCTATTGTGACCACTTGTGAAGATGATGCATGAAATCTTAACATTAAATTCTGTGCACTTCGCAATTATAACTCTAATTATTGAGAGAAACAAAGAATTCACATCACCCCTATTTCCAACTCTGTACACTTCTAGTACCTTAGAGCAAATGTTAGCAACCATTATCATTCTGTTTGCGTGCCCTGTAGACTGACGTCATTTTCTGTACCAGTAGAAAAAACACAGAAAGCTGAAAACTTGGCAAGGGGCATTATCTGAATGGGTTGTAACTTTATAAGGACAATCTAAACCCACCTTTTCAGATTAAGCTGTCACTTGTCATATTTCAATATCTCATTGCAATTTAGAGAAGTGAGACTTTTATAGAACAACAAACTATTTTACAGAAAAGCAAGTTTTCTCATCTCAGTGCTGGACAACTTCGGGTTATCCCCATTCCTGTTACAGGATTTAATCTGTATAACTGAAAATATTTTGTATGGTACCTGTTCTCAACTATGAGAAAGTAAAATACTGCTGTAGTTTCCTTTGGTTGGATATGTATAAGGGGTAATAACGCTACTATCACATGACTAAGCAAGGAGCCAAGGTATGAATGGTCCAGACTTCGAACAAAACAATCCCAGGCTCTAAAGAAAAGAGAACAAAACAATAGCAATCAATGATTCTTCTCTGCATAAAGACATTTCAGGCAAGTCACGAGAAGCACTTTAAGTTATTTTAGCTCTGTGGTTTAGATTACTGTCTAGAACAAAACAAAACAGGGTACTGAAGGACAGAAATAACAGGTATGTCACTGTTTGTGTATACTATCCGTTCACCTGCAACACAGTTCTGGAAAGTCATCCTTGTATCTTAGAGCTGTTCTCAGTGTAGTCATCATCTTCACTCTTACTGAACTGATGTGTTTGGGACCCATGAGCTTCATTAAAGACATAAGACTGTTTAAAGCCTAGACATAGAGAAAAGGCATTTTAGTGCATTAAATAACTCAGTGAAACATATACAAGCCATATTTTCTAATAAAATCAGGCTACCCTGGCTTAAGATATCATACTCTATAAGACATCAAATTCAGTTTGATGTTTCAATAAAGAATTCAGGGGTTAGAGGAAAATAGAATGAAAGGGCATCTGTAATTACAGGAATGTAACAAAAGGGTGGTTATTTAGGCTGTTGATAGATTGATGAGGGAAGAACTGTGGACACCAAAGTAGTTCATGGTTATAGAAGTCTGTTATAAGACATGATTGACTATATGTCTAAAGTCTTCAAGCTGAGAAGGGCAGGTTTTGAAAATATAGAGAAAACAAACAAACTTGCACTAAAAAAAAAAAAAAAACAACCTACAAACAAACAAAAACCCCCAAAGCACCAACAATAAAATTGACACACAACTTCCAACAGATGTGACTGGTAAGCTTCAGGGAAAAGGTAATAGCTCAGTTGTCAGTGGGACTGATGAAAGACAAAAAAGAAACCGAGATGCAGAAAAAGCAGGCGGCATTTCAGTCACAGTAACACTGCACCAAACAAGACAGTACAGTGTCCAACATGACAGATCAGTACCACAGGAAGAAGCCTGAGCCTGAGGAAAGGGAAACTCACCAAGAAGAAAAAAATAGAACAAGAAAAGATAGAAACGACAGCAGGTACAGCAGAAGTATTGCTATACAAACGAAGAAATTCCGAAAGCATGATGACATGGGGCTAGGAAAATGAGAGTATCTCAATGTGAATATCTGAGAAACAAAGCTTGAGAGAACACCAGAGAAAATGCAGTCCATCAATTTAAAGGTTATATATCCAAGCACTGAAAAATTCCCTAGAGAAATTATCTGCATTACCTCTTTGAAGTGTCTAAAAGCCCTGTCTTGTGGCTAGAAGCACTACCTCAGCAGAGCAGAATTACCAGACTTCGTCTCAAAGTGTGAGCTCTAATTTCTCTAAATGCTCTCTACTGTAAAGTTGAAAGGAGCTGCTCTGTGAGAAGCAAAACCAATAAAGCCCAGTTGCTCTTGGGTTTGCATGTTATTCTCTCTAGTTTTGCCCTTTGGTGCCTTTGTACCCCTGTTCCCTACAGTAACTCCAGTGTTCTTCCACATTCCCTCATCCTCCACTTTGTTTCTTTCACACATATAAAACATTCACTTGGATTCCTCCTCTATAATTACTGGTTGAGTGACTTATTACATAGACCATGTCTGACTGAAATATGTACATTAGCTGACCATTAAAGAAACAAAACGAAACAAACTTCTGAGCTTACACAGCAGTCCTACCCACAGTGAGACCACCAGCTTTCAAGAATCATGCAGGAACCTTACTATCTTTGAGATTTCAATGACAGTTGCACAATCACATCAGTAAAAATAGGCCTTCCTTATCTTTAATATTCAAAATTAAGTTTACACACCTTTTTTTTATCCTCAATGCCAACACTGGAACTCAGTAACTGCATATTAAAAAAAGCCAAGATACCAAGCAATTTAGGTTGCAGATAATCAGCCTGTGGAGAGCAGGGAGAGAAAAAAAGCAAATTATTTTACTATTAATGCATTCCTAAGCTTAAGAAATTAAAAAGCAAGTATGAAATGCTAATTCAGAAAAACAAATAAGAAGAATGCCAAACACATACACTGCTCCTTAAGACACATCAGCATCAATGTAAGACACCCCTATTAGGCTGTAGGGCTTTTTGTTTTGGGGGTTGTGTGTGCGTGGGGCGGTGGTGTTGGTTTGTTTGCATACTTGGGATGTATCTCCCTATTACACGAACACTTAACATGAAATGACAGCCTTTCCTCCACTTTCTGCCTCAAATGAGTGATGTTCAGAGAACATCAAACTGCCCTCACTCTCAGACTGGAGAGAAAACATTGAACAAAATTGAATATAAATATTTTGACATCCTTACCATTTGTTCAGGTGATGTTATTTCTCTAGGTCCCTGATAGGGATCATCATGAGATGCAAATGAAGCCAATATCGACAAACCATTGAAGACTTGCTGATAGTGTTCTCCTATACGCAGCAATAATTCATTATGCAGTCCCTGGTAGTCCTGCCTCAGCAAGCTGCCCAGTTCTATCTCAGTCTCATTCTATAATCAAATAACAAACAGAAACCAAGTTTTCATTTCATCACAATGAAACTAGCACACAGAGACAGGAGGCACTGGAGTCTGGTTGATTTATCACGGAAATCAAAGAAAAAGTTACCAATCAACTCGATGTTAGGTAAACAAAGTTTTTGAATTTAAGTTCGCAAAGTATCTTGGAACAGTTCCTCAGAGCGAATGGAACAGATTATAAGTAACGAAAAGAACAAAACTTCTGCATATACAGTTTCTCCACCTATGCTTTGCAAGACCTTAAATAAGGCAGAAAGCTCACTATTCATCAATTGTTGCTCCTAATCTACACGTATAATAGAGCAAATGCCAATTTACCTTAAGGTAATGAAGCGCCTGCTCAAGCTCATCCTTGGAGCAGGAACAGACCAGATGAGAGAAAATGTATTTGAAGTTATTGATTAAAATCTCTCTTCGGTTTACATTCAACTGCTTTGCTATGGTTCGAATAAGTGTGGAGGCTGCAGGACTAGCCTTGGCTGCAAGGTCCGGAAGCAAAACTTGTAGGGTCCGCTGGTAAATTAAGAACAACACTTAATGGAAAAAACAAACAAACCAACAAACCTCTCCAAAACCCCTTTGTTCCATTTGTGTCAGTACAACACCACACATCTCTGGTCATACCTATGACCCCAGGTATGAATAAAGAACTTTAATGAGATAGAAATACCCAGTAAAAATGCAGATAAAATAAAAAGTAATTACTTAAGGAGGTGCTTCATCTAACCAATACTGAGAAACGTGCAAACAAAAAGTGACCTAGTATTTTCTGTGTCCATCCAGACTCTCCACAAAAGGAAATCTTAAAAGAAAAAAGAAAAACCCACAACAAAAAACACACCCATACACAACACTCTCCCAACCTACCAGCCAACTAGAGCACTGCTTACTTAACAGCTGTGCATTTCCCACCTACTAACAAACAAAATACAAGTATGAGTATGAAGCTACTTAGGCTTCAAGTAAAACAGGTACCTAACCAGATCACAAGATCTATCCACAGAACAGTAGATTTCTTAATTTGAAACAAGAAAGCAGACACCATGTAAAAAAAAAAAAATCACACCTCTCAAAAAATCCCTCCAAGTGCACTAAATCATGCATATAAATATACTGAATGACTACTCTAGACCTTAGTCGGTTCATCATCTGTCATACTTGAATTAACACTGTAGCCATCACTGTAACTCCTTGATAAAGCTGTTCCTCTGTATTTGAGCTCCCAGATGCAGCAGTATTCTATATTGTAACAAACAACAGCAACTAGAGACAAAAAATTCAGATGTGACATTCACGGAAAATTGTAGACTAAAATAGAAATCCACAAGCACACACTCACACACACACAAAAAATCTAAAGTAAAAAGGACAACTTACTGAGAGAAAGCGATTTAGATCTGGAAAATCAAACACATTGGCGATCTCGGATAACATGTCCAGAGCCATTTCTCTCTGATGAGCAGCTGTTTGTTTCTGTAGCTCATTGCCCTGGCATGGAGCAGTCAGTGCTGCCATCTGGCTGGAGTGAAGGGATTCCACCAGAAACTAAGCATGAAGAAATACATATTTACTATTATTTTCCTTTTTTTTTTGCTCCCTAAAAATAAACACAAGAGTATTGCTCCTCTTTCTATGCATCTGTTTTTCTTTCTCATTTATTGCGCATAAATTTATTATTATTACTTTGCAATAGAACTGGATTTTCATCCACTTAAAAACTGCATTTAATTTTGCAACCCAGGATTCAGAGATTGCATTATTAAAAAACACATTCAAAATTAGAAAAGTTTGCTTTACAGAACTTCTGTCTTTAGGCAATGGGTGTAACAAAAGAACAAATCAATCACGTCAGTATTATACCTGTAAAACATTGACTCCAATTCCAATTTTAAATCACAGCCTCTTGTGGCAACAGCACCACATAATGCAAAAAACTACACAGTTTCTCTATTTCAGAATGACAGCATCAAGGGAATAAAAAAGAAAAGCAGTACTGTAGAGAGGAAAAGACTATGACAAAGTCAAAGACTTCCTATTCCTTCCTGAATGTTTGTGGGGGTTTTTTTTGTTTTGTTTCTTAAACAATCTCTCTCTTATACTATGAGATTTCACCTTGTAAAATACTGCAATTTTTACCTTTAATACCATTTTCAAAATAAATAAAAAGAACCTAAACATATGCCTTTCTAAACCACCAATTCTTTTCTTTTTACCTGACAGATAGGTTTCTTGTACTGACTGAAAAAAGCTTGCAGTTTTACAGACTTAGCTGCCGCCAGGGAGCGAATTTCCGTGTATGCTGCTCCAGCCACAGAAGCTGACTTGGATAACAAACAGTGTAACAAATGCAAGAGGGCAAATGGTACCAAATCTCCTTTTGACGCCCTTACAAAGAAAGCAAAAGAATGAAAAAGGAAAAACATCATTGCATTAATTAAATGGTTTAAGAATATACAATTACCATAATGCAAAATGACTCATCATCGTATTTGCATAGCTTATCTTTACTTCCTATGACAGGGCAAAAAAAAATGAGGAATATTCCATATGAATCAACAGCTTGCAAAGTACAGTTGTAAAGGACTCTGAACAAAAGCTGACCTTGAAATAAGTAATTTAATCTTACATTTACACTTGAGCAAAAAGTTACTTTGCATCACAAACTGACACTACTTTGCAATTTTCAAGAGACTATAAAAAATACCTTCCAATATCTCCTGTTGTGAGAATCAAGGTATCTTTAAGCTCATTATTTCTTGATATTTTGGCATTTGTATAGGCTTCTTTCATTCTTGAAACAAACAGCTGGAACACATGAAAACAAAACAAAACAATTTTAGAGTGCTTGACATTAGTGAAACAAAAACCCCAGTAAGTTACGAAAAACGACCAAAAATGAGTTCACCTCTTTTATGAATCCTTCTTCAGAGTCTAAGGATCCCAGTATGTTCTTTATGCAGTCACTGAAAGCCACTCTTACATCTTTGTCTGGATCTTCCATTAGATTTAATAAAGACCCAACAAAAATCTTCACACTGGACTCATCAGTATTAAAATCCAGATGTTTGCAAAGATGAGGTATATTTTCTATAAATGCTGGGTGGCATGGGTTGGAGGAGGAGAGGAAAAATATTTTTAATGCTTTTAAAAAAAAAATCTATTGAAGTGCATGAAACAGTGACACAAGTACACCATAAAGCACACTATATTTTTTTATGCAAAGAGTAAATATAATCAAACCAGACAAGCTATTTAAAATTCAGATTTTATCAAGTATTATATTCCTAGATATAGCCATAGACCAAAATTAAGCCAAGGTAGTTTAAAAAGAATATCAAAGACAACATCAAACATTATCAATTATATCAACTGAAATACACTGTTTCAAGCACCATTATAGCTATTAAAAAAATAAAAAAAAATAAAGGAACAGAGAAAGCTGCAGAAGTAGTGACTTAGCATCTCATACAGAAGTGCAAAATACTAATACAGGTGAAGTCACTTACCTAGCTTTACTGAACTGGATACTTTGTTCTCGAGGAGAACAAGAAATGGCTTGAAAACACCAGCTTGCACAGAACAAGTTTTTTTGTGAGCAGAAGTCACAGTAAGGCTGCTACATAAAATATCACAAGTAACATGCTTAATAGCAGAGTCCTCTAAGGAAGGTTGTATGCTGAATGTACCAGAAAGACAGCAAGATAATTTCCCTACTATAGCAGCACAAGCCTCCTTGACTAGCTCAGACTCATCTTTGATTTGATTTCTGAAATGGAAACAAAAATGAAACCATTTTAATAGATCATCTACCTAGAAGCTTGTGTTTTTACATTGTCTGAATTCTCTAACTATACTGTAGGTACTACTACGGCAATTTAAGGATCTGTCTCACTAAATTATTTTTTTCCTTTTCAGATTACCCTCAAATTCTATTAAATGTTTTAAGTAGCACTAGGCATGGCAAGTCTGGCATGTTATACAGAAACTGAAGACTAGACACAACAGAAGGCACCAAGACATCTATACAAAAGGCAGAAAAACTGGAAAGATTTTAAGAGACATATGGACAAATACCACATAGATTTAACGGACAGTGATATCTCCTTTTCCCTCCTTAGTTTAAATTTGTTAATTAGAAATGGGGTCTCCAACTAGCGACGTAACTTACAGACTGATACGATAAGTGAGCACTATCATACAAACATCATCACTTACACCTATCTTGTTGATATCTTATGATTTCCAAAATTGAGATCTAACAAATTCTGGATGAAATTGAAATAAATATTTTTGTGCTTCTACTGCATTTCTTATTTGTCCAGTTTTCTTCTTGCAGGAAGACAGAAAAGAAGCACTAATACATACAAAAGAGCTTTGGGTATCATACTGCAGGACTGCACACTTGGTGGATGAAGCAGGAGAGAGAATCCTTTAACACAAGTAGCCCGAATTACTTCATGGGGACTTTGTAGTGCCCAATGATAAACAGATTTTCTCCAATCCAGATGAATGCTTCTCGGGAAGAGAGACAGAAGGAACACACAGTGTGACTGAGTTTGGGGTGCTAAAGAGAAAAAAAATAAAGCAGATAATTACTTGATTTAAACTTTTAAAAATCAATCATGGGCAAAGAAAGTAATTTTACTTTAGAACAATCCAGTGATACATTAGGTTTTATGTACTTCAACATACTTACAGAAACTCTGGGCAGTTTTTTGACTCAAAACTAGAGGATCAAACCCAAAAGCAGATGGCTTAAAAGACGAGTCATGAGGATGGCTGTAAATCCAGGGCAGAGACAGCAATCCACATAAATCATCAAGAATTTGATCACTCAGTGGAATCTTCACTAGGGGGAAAAACAACAAGAACAAAAAACCAGATACTTTCACAGCTCTGTATAGTTTATAAAACAGATGCTCTTTTTATGATCTTAGTTGCTACAAAAAGTTATTTTTCCTATCAACAAAGATTAGTATCACTATTCCCACATGTTGATATCCTACATTTTAGACATACAATAATAAATGATGTAATGCTACATCAAAATAATCTAAAAAATTCATTAAACAGTTGACAGCATTATTACACGAGCAGCAGAATGAACACAAGTTTGGTATCTGGATTTGTAGGAAAACTCTCAGCTGGACTTTAGGATGGCTAGTAAACTGAACTCATAACAACATTTTAGTCTTAGTAGAGTCTGTAATCCATCCTACTAGCTACTTTTAAAAAACCATGCAAGTAGTTAATATTTTTAGTACACTTCCTCCATGCCACATTTGCTGAAGCTAGTTAGAAGCTTTGAAATCTCTGAGTGAAACAGAGATAGTAAGGCATGCTGCCTCTGTGTGCTTTAAAAATAAAACTGCTAAAAGTACGTTTCTTTCTTACACATATTCTCTACCCCCATGTTGTCTCTTGCTCAGATAAAAATCAACAGAAGTACAGACAAAGACTAGTAAATCATGTTCAAAAAGGAATGCAAAGGAAGTTCTCTAAACAGAGAATGCTCTTTTTTAAATTTACTTTTTTTCTTTGTACAGGAATTGGAGTTCTAACACGAGATCTATTATTTCAGTACCTCTACCACAACAAACTAATTTAGTCAGATGCATTCCTAATTTACAGATCCAATGAAAGCCATTCTAGTTTAAAGGATTTCTCACCTTGTGCATACAGCAAAGCATCAAAGATTTTCACTATTCTGTCAATCACTTGTTGTAGGTTAACAATCTGCACAGCAGCCTCTAATAGGTTTCTGCAGACTTTCACTACTTTTGTGATAAAATCAGAGGAAATCCATGTGAACTGTATATTCACCACTGGATCTGAGGAACTCAGAGTATTCTTGCATGTGTCAGAGTTACACAGATGAGTTACTTTCTGATCTATACTGTTAAAACAGAAATCATATGATCAATGCAACAGACTATAAAATATATTGTATTGCTTGTAAGCAAAGTAACTATGAAAATGTACTTCTTCAAAACACACAGGACTTAGCCAACACTTGTCCCGATACATGGACAAGCACTAAATTAATCTACACAAATCATACTAACTGTAACACAAATCATACTAACTGTAACAAGAAACTATTGGTCTCATGGTTTCACCTTGGCACCTTACCTGGTAGAATTTGTTGGGGGAGAACAATGAACTATGCACAAAGCAGCTAGTCGCAGAATTACAGCTATCCCTTCCACAGTCTCAAGAATATTTGGTGTCAGAATTTCTTTCTCAAGGATAAGTATTAAGGATGAAGCTTTCTTTGTGATGGCATTCCACAGAGTGCTCTTCAATTTCATGTTTACAGGACTAAGTCTGTAATTTGATCACATTAATTATTTTCCAACACATACTTTTTCCACAAAAGATTAATAATCGTAGCAAAACCAGAGCTAATCCATGTTGTATACAGGATTAGGAAAATACCAAAGGAAGATTTAGCTTAAATGTGTGCTTTGGGAGAACAACTCCACAATCCTTGGAAGCTCATGGTGATCAGGGTGGTTCCTGATGACTATAAAAAGGTAAACATTACACCCATCTTCAAGAAAGGCAAAAAAAGCAGATCCAAGGAACTACAGGACTACCAACCTAACCTCAGTCCCTGGGAAGGTTATGGAAAGAGTCTTCCTTGAACTCGTTTCCAGACACATAAGAGGCAAGAAGGAAACTGGGAACAGCCAGCACATATTTATGAAGGGCAAATCACACCAGACGATCTTGTTTCCTTTCTACAAGGAGACAGGTAGCTCTGTAGATAAAAGGAGAGCTGCTTATTCAGAGGACCTCAACTGGCTGGAAAACCAGGCTGACATGAACATCATGAAGATCAACAGAGACATACGAAAAGTCCTTCAACAGCCACAAAAAAAGCATGCAACAAAACAGGCTAAGGGCTGACTGGCTTTGGAGAAAATGAGCTGGTAGACTTTGTGGAAAAGATAAACATAAGAGCAGTGTGACCCTGTTGCAAAGAAGGTCAACTACATACTGGTCTGTATTACCAAGAATGAAGGCTGATCATGAGCCCACACCTGGAGTAAAGCATGCCAGAGAGTTCTGAGTGCCCAAATACAAGAAAGATCAACATGCTGGAGCAAGTCCAAGATAATCAGGGAGCTGAAGCACAACACAACCAGAGGCCAAGAGAACTGTCTTTCTTTGTCTGAGAACAACCTGAGTTAACTAGACCTGCTTGAAGCATGTCCAGTGCAACTGCACAGCCACATACATGATTCTGTCATTCTGTATGTGTTATCTCAGGTTTTTCTTTTCAGTGTGTAAAAATGAAAAGAATTTGCATTGAATATATTAAAAACACAGCCTCTTTAAATAAAGTTTGGCTTAAAAATCACGTGTAGATTCTGATCCTTCAAATATCATTTATATCTTTTCCCAGAAGAAATTTCAACGTGGCTGCTATGAAGAAACTGCCTCAAAAAAAGTTGTCATTTGTTATTATTCACAAGCCAAATTACTATAAAAGTAGTTATTTAAGTATCATACACTACTGCTGTAGGTGGTTTCTTTGGATGCTTTGTTAGTAGGCTTAGTCGTCTTCTTTTCTCTGGAACTTCATCACTGCTGCTGCTCCACCCATCAGTATCAGAAGTATATAGCTGGCTCTGATGAAGCTCCTTAAAGATTTCTTCCGTTTGTGTTTTTAATGCTGTATAAAGTGGACTCACCAGATACTGGGATGGACAAACAACAGAGGTACCATGATGTATATGCTATACCTTAGTTCTCAAAGACATTATATTATTATTTCTAACTTAAAATATAAAATTTCAAAATCTTAATTACAAGATGAAAATTCTCATAAGCAATGCAGTTTCCTGTGTTCCTACCAGAGAATGCAGCTTGTACAGCTGTTTCCCAGTTCTTGTCATTATACCTTGCTATCAAAGCCTTCAAGACAGACACACTAAGTTTAAGAGACAATAGATAACGACACACATGTGGGTGAACAGGGTAGATGGAACATTCAGCATATCAACACCTCATTATTAGCATCTCATTATGATTTTAAACTAAAGGAGGGTAGATTTAGATAGGCTGTAGGGAAGAAATTTTTTTTTTTATGAGGGTGGTGAAACACTGGAACAGGTTTCCCAGACAGGTGGAAGATGCCCTATCCCAGGAAACATTCAAGGTCAGGTTGGATGGGACTCTGAGCAACCTGATCTAGTTGAAGATGCCCCTGCTCACTGCCGGAGGCGTGGACTGGATGACTTTAAAGGTCCCTTCCAACCCAAATTATTCTATGATTCTGTTTTAATTCAAACCTTTCTGTCTGCCAGTCCCCAACAAACACGACTAAAGCTCCTAGAAAGTAAGAATTCCTCAGATGAAGGGAAATTACTTGTAAAGCTGCTCTAATATGAGCATACTCTGTGTCTTAACCCCATTTTACACTATGGTTACAGACAGACCTTTGCACCTGCATAGCTTCTCAATAGCTTAATACATCTACAAAACATAGGGTGCAGCTACATCCAACTAATTAAGGAACTCTGACCAGTACAAATGTGTGACAGTTGAGAAACAAGGAGTATCAATCTAATTAGGCAACTAAAAATAGTATTTCCTAGATTTTCTTCTTCGCAGGTTTTTGTACGTGATCTATTCACACAATAAACACAGTTTTTAAAATTAACCCACCTCTTGTTCTTCCTGAGTTCCAAGCACATTCACAAACATTCCACATATGGTACCGATGTGGGCTTTTCTTACTTGTAAAGCAGATTCATAGCCAGCTGGAACAAACTCCAGAAAATATTGCAGCATATGGCAAAAAGCAGCTTTCAGCTTTTCAGACTGAAGACACCTAAACACATCACCTTCAAACAACACACAGAGCTTCTCTAGTAGCATATTCAAGTAGATGGGTTCAATATTTTTGTGAGAATCTGCTTCAAAAGGCAACAATGTCCTCACCAACAGTAAGAGTGGTTCTCCAAAGAGTTCTGATTCTTCAGTATCCATTTCAAGTGCTGAGTGTAGAATTCCAAAAAAGACTGCGAAGAAAACACTGGCCAGCTGTTCAGGAGGTCCTCCTAAATTAATTAATTTTACTAAAAACTTCACTGCCAAAGCTTTTACTTCTGGACTGCCATAGTCCAACAGGGAGCAGCCTATCCCCCAGAGAATAATATCTTGTCTTACAAAAAACACATCTGAAACAATGTCTGTCAGAATAGACAATAATATAATTTCCAAACATTCTACATTGGGCATACCCATCAGCTGTAATGGTGCCAATCTTAAATATCCCACATTGTCACTTGCATTGCTTGAAAATCTCTTTACAGACACCGGCCAGACCAGTCCATCTCCCCAGAGATGCTTTTGTGCATCTGTTTCATGCAGGAAGATTAAGTCTTGGAAAAGCTGTAGCAAGTCTTTTGTTAGTACTTCAAAAATAGAGCAACTCTTCATTTTAAACAGAAAAAGTAAAGAGCAAATGACATCACAAATGTTCTTGTGCAACATGTTGCAGTTTGGAGTTGCAGCAATTCGGAGAAGCCTTGTTATGATCCAGTTACTAAATTCTAGGACAAGAAACAGCAAACAGAAAATTATTAAAACCAAAACCTCTTATTATGACCACCTCCTTGAGAGCAGGTTGCTCATCTGTAAAACATAAGAGAGCTCCTTGAGACAAATGCAGGTAGGCTTAGTAATCAGAGAGCCTTCCCTGGGACACTTCTTCAGCTGATCTTACCGAAAAAGAGGAAAAGGGGGTGGGTGCATGCAGAGGTGGGGGAGAAAGACAGGCATTTTACATTGGGTAGTTCCAAACATTTTCCTCTGCCCAAAAAACCATCGGGCAACAAATGTGTACAGGATCTCTCTGACACGAACTGGGTAATACCACTAAGCAATGGTAGTGAATAAGGTCAAACTCTGTCCTGACAAATTTTAATTATCACAAGTGCAAATCAGTTCACAACATGAAATATTTATCATAATATTCACTTACTTATAAATATGTTAATCCCAAACTTATGAATCTGCCTTTTTCCCATTTTTGTTCTTTTGTATTATCCCATTGTCAGAAAATGTAAATCCTGAAAATATCAAGCTTCAACATAAACATTTTCAACAAACTCACCAATGCAACTGCATTCAGTTTCCACCTGATTTCCATCCACATTTACAAACATAAGCGGGGAAGATTTCATGATATGTTGAATAAAATCAAGCAACATTACAGAGCTTGGCTGTGAATCTGATTTCTTAATCAGTTCCAAAGCAACTTTAAAAAAAAAAAAAAAAAAAGAGATATTCCTGAATTAGAATTGCAATAAATCAGCTTCACTAATTTTGTTCACATCTAAAGAAGAATTTTTTTAATATAAAATACTATAATATGGTATTAAACCTATATAATTATAAATTGGGAGTGTGCGCTTTATTAATCCATGAAGAAGATTTTGTGTACAACGTAAACCCTCTACACGACAACAAACTGTATGAAGAAAAATATAAACTATTCAGCTTAAATATTATTCATTAACACTACATGCATTAACATTTTGTTAGTATCACATCAAACATTAGTTTGATGAGTGAAGAACAGCAAGTAGTTAACATATCAATTTTTAATCACACAATTTTCCCTAGGTTTATGATCTTGGTAGAAAAAAAACTCTAAAAACTGTTCTAAATCTCAAAGAAGTAGAAGTATTTAAATGGTAAGTTCAGCTTAATGAATCAGAAAATTTAGCAAAATAGTAAACATATCTAATGCTGCTATGTAGCTCCACTGAAACAGGTATCTGAATCACATCAGATTGATCCAAATTCCACATGGTTAGTTAGCATAAGAAGGAAACTATCTCAGATTCAGATAGCAATTAACTAGAAAAGTTATTACAAAATACAACACTTCAAAATTGATTCAAAAGCAGTATTATCTAAAGTAGACTGGCCTTTTGTTTTTATTTTTATAGACTTCCCCTTCAGGACTACAAGAATATTAATAAATACATCATCTATAGAGTAACACAACTATGACACTTAAATTGATCAATTCACTAGACAAAATATCAGTCTTACTGAAACAGCTACCTGAAATTATACCTCAGAAACAGTAAGTTACCCTTACTGTGATTCTCCTTGATGTAAACGTACAGACAACTACAAGTGATAATTTTCTAGTATATGTACTTCATAATTACCAAAATGTTGTTAAAGTACTGTAATAATTGGAACCTTAACATGACTTAAAGAGTACTAAGATAAGGCTTTGTTATAATTCTCAAATTAAACATAAAGCTGTTTATATCGAAGTATTTCAATTCTGAAAGACCCTGTGAGTATTAAGACTTGCAAGCTAGTTTACTCAATGAAAAATCACACTACTCCTGATTTTCAACATTGCAAGCATTTATATGCACTGCGTTTCCTCTGTCTTTTTTTATTAAGTTACTTCACATCATAATAGCAAATACCTCATCATGCAAGTTATTAAAAAGTAAGTCAAAAATGGTATTGCATTCAACTTCTAAATCTCTGTGGAAATAAGAGCTGTAACTTTTT
This sequence comes from Pterocles gutturalis, assembly GCF_000699245.1. Taxonomy (NCBI): domain Eukaryota; kingdom Metazoa; phylum Chordata; class Aves; order Pterocliformes; family Pteroclidae; genus Pterocles; species Pterocles gutturalis. Next base: position 1,111 of record NW_010142585.1, on the reverse strand, counting down.
CTGGCAGAAATTTCTGCCAGAATCGTAAAGCAGGTCATAATTTTAAAAAATAGGGACATAATACTTACCAACATCTACATCTGTAAGAATTCTGTCAATGAACTGGCAGAGTATTTGTCTTGGTTTCTGCACAACTGTATTGTATTCTTCTGGACTAGCACTAAAATTAAAAGTACATTATTTTGACATTATCCATTTTAAAATACAAAATAGTTATTTGAAGTCTACCTCAACAACACAATGTTAAATGCTGACTTTTTTTTTCTTTCTAGAAGCCTTCAAAAAGAAATAAACTAATTTCTTGTTCTAGCAACCAGCATAATGGCTGTTTCTCTCTTCTTATTCTTCAGAAGTACAAAGTTTTATGAAGTGCTGAAGATAACTTAATTTTGTTACACAGTTATGTTTCGTACCTATCAAATCCACATCTGGTAGACCAAGGGATTTATCTGCATGCTACCAGCAAGCAACAAACCAGTTTCAGTGCAGAAAAAAAAAAAAATTAAGAACCCCTTTCACTTTTGGAATTAACCCACATTATTCAACTGATTAGCTATCAATACCCTGGGTAAGAGCGGTCAATAGCAACTGCTCAGGTGACAGCTAGTTCTTGTCACGTCAAATCTTTAAAATACAATCGTACCTCCACGTCAACTAGCTGCCTACCACAGAACACAGCTGCAGACTTGATGCTGCCATTAAAACTTTAGAGCGTGGTCAAGGTCGTTTAATTCCCAATGAAACCACACTGCGCTGGGGCAACACGCAGGCCAACACGCCTCTCCCATCAGGTTCTACCCGCAGCACCCGTGAGGAAGGGAGTCACCCAGGCAGGCGGCGGGAGGAGAAGGCGACCGCGAGGAGAGGAGGGCACAGGCCCACCCCGGGCGGCCTCGCACTGCGATGGGGAAGGAACCTGCTTTGTCCCCTTCCCACGCCACACATCGGTGCCGAGGCCGGGCGCGCTTCGCGCAGCGCAAAGCACCAGCACCCCCCGACACGCACACCCCCGCTCCGAGGCGGAGGCAGGGTCCGCCCTACCTGGCCAGCTCCCTCAGCGCCGGGATCATGGAAGCCATCTCCAGGCCCTGCCCGGCCATGGCGCCCGCTT
>NW_010142584.1:14611-32195 GCF_000699245.1 Pterocles gutturalis | reverse complement strand
GTTCAGGTCAGGCAGGACCCCGCTCGGCCCTGTCAGTGCCCTGCTCGCTGCCCTCGGCTCCAGCACGCACGAGCCCACCCTTGTCCCCAGAACGCGCTGTGGTTGCTGCAGCTGCCCTCAGAGGAGGACTGCAAAGGCTGGCAGAGGACAGAGAGACTTCAGCTGACAGTAAACCAAGGCACCTTCGGAGGCTTTGCATATCTCTGCTGCTTCAGAGCAGGTTTCCTCCACTCCCTCCTCTGGTCCTTGGTGGCGAGGCTGGAGCAGAAGGGGTGACCTGGTACAACCAGCCGAGGCAGCCACCTCCAGCTGTGGTGGGAAGCGGTCACTCTGTTCAGTACTCTCTAATTGTAGCTGTCACTACTCCAAGCAAGCGGAGGGAGAGGCAATTTCCTTGTTTTTCAGCTAAGGAAGTATAAAAATCATTGGTTTTGGCTCGGTGCTCCATCGCCTTGGCAGCCCTCTTCTCCTTGGCTGGTGGATGAGGGATGGCGCTCGGCATCGGGAGGAGACCCGACCCAAGTCACTGCTGTGAGTGAGGAGAGATGGGCAAGTGAGGGCAGGACTTCCTTGTGGATTCCCACAGGTGCCCATTTTGCCCCGAGCACCCAGGCACGTCTCCAGAGGGGTTGCTCCTGCATGGGGGACACTGGGGTGGCTGCTGCCTTCACCCCCCACTTCCCTGAGAGGGCAGAAGCTTTTTCGCTCTACCTGTAGTGACACATCTGCTGATACCCTGCCTTGTGCCTTTCCTGGCAGGTGGCTTCCCCCTGTAGCTTGGAGAAGCCATATGCCGTGGTGGAAGTGGGCAATAGGTCTCACTGCTGGAGAAGGCACTTTGGAAGTGCATGTGGTTGGGAGACTCGGTTGGGAGCTCAGAGGCTTGGGTGGGAATGGGAGCAAAGCAGAGGAAACTGCTTGGAAAAATCAGCTTCATTATGTCCTGTTTTAGGAAGAAAAAAGTACTGAGGTAAAGCAGGAAGGGGGAAAGGCAGTCTATCAAGAGCAGTAAAGATGTCAGCTGTATTTCTGAAAGTGAATATTTGGAATTTACCGTACTACAATGTTAGCATCCTGTGCAGTGCCATTCACCTATTTGAATGAGGAGGCTGTGGCTTAATTCTTGATGCGTACAAAGGGAAAACACAGTGTACGTAGGCAGATGCGATTGAAGCAAGCTTTGAAAGAAGTGTTTAAAGTAAATGAAACATTTTCTTTTTTTTTTTCTCTTCCTTGAAATGCTAGCAAGGTTGCTTTAAGGAAGAATGTGTGTGTAAAAAAACAGTGTGTTCCACAAACAAAAGCATTTGTGTGGTTCTGTAGAGCAGTTGTAATAGCACAGCTGGAGGAACTCCAGGGGAATCTGTAAAAGTCTGTGTAATTAGCACTGCCTTTTAAACACACAAAGGGAAAAAATGGCTGGATGCCAACAAATCAGAAAAAAAAAAAAGGTGTACAACTAAAAATTGGAATTTGATTTAAATACTAGCTCAGTGGTGGGAGTTTAGTGCAGTTGCCTTAGTAATTGGGTAAAGTATGTAAATTTCAGAATTAGTGGAATGCTGGCAAAAAGGAAAGTTTCCTGAAAAGTTTCTGTGTTCATGGAAATTGCCATTCCTTTAAAAAAAAAGTAAGATGAAAAGGGCACTGCTCCTGTAGAAGGAACGTCCAGACTCCATGAACACACTCTTCAGGCCCATCAAGCTCAGTGAGTCTGCCCTGAGCACTGTGCACACCGGGAGAGACGGAAAAGGAAGGAGCACTCCTTTCATCCATTTCAAATTCAATATCTTTATAGTTTTTCTTTGTATTACATGTTTTTGTGGAAAGAATAACTCCCAGGTTGTTTTTTTTTTTGTATTTTCTGAAAACAATCACACTCTTTTCCTGTTAGATCCTCAGAAAAGAGTATTGTGGTGCACAAGTGTTGCCCTTTTTTTCCCCCCAATTTGTTTTTTTTCCCCCTGTTGATTACAGTATTGACCGGAATGTTTTGGTCTGACTCCTCCATGATGCCTACTGTCTTCTCTGGCAGGTGCTACTTTGGAGTACATCCCTCACGGCCAACTTGCAAATGCCCACTTAACTTCAAATTTGCGAACACTGAAATTGGAGCAGGACATTGTGCCTGCTCAGGAGGAGAGGAAGACTCCCCTGGTGGAAGCTGTTCGGGGAAGGAAGTCCTTTTCTTCTCAGGACAAAACTCTTGCTCCAATTAACCTGACAGATGACCAGCTTGCCTCTGGCCTCTATGGTAATAACTGGCTCACATCCACCTTTCTTTGTGCTGATGGAGTTTGAATATGAAATACAGTTAAAGGAGGTTTTCAGGGTTCTCAGAATTGCAAAAACAGGGAAAGATGCGGCTACAGGAAAAGTCAGTGTGAGTACCTATGTCTGCAGGTAGTGGTTAGTTTTTAAATGGCAGATAGTAGCACATCAGTGAAACGCCATGTAGTGTCTTCATAATAAAAATGTACTGAGAGAGAAAGGGTTAATTTTTTTGAAAAAAAACTTAAATTTGAATGAATGTTTTACCTGTCTTATGCTTAGAGATTGGTTTAAAAGTTGTTTCAGTGAATACTAAAATCTAAAAGACCAGCCTTGATTGAACCTCGCCACCGTGTTGAATAGGTTATTGTTAATGTGCTGTCTGTACTAACGCATTAGTTCTGGCAATGAGCTGCTGTCATCTGACACCAAGAATTAAGATTTTCTTAACAGAGCAGAGCAACCCATTTCAATATTAGAGGTCTTTCACAAATAGCAAAGAAAAAAAAGTTTCTTAAGGTTTTCTAAAGCATCATAAAGATCAGCAGCATGTTGAAAGACGGGAAAGTTAGGCTAAACTAGCTTTCTGTTTCCAGAGTTGTTTTTGGAAGTGTTCTTCTATGTTTCCAGTGTACGTCTCACACCATGACTGTATGTATAAGAAGATTAGAAAGCCCAGCTTCTGTTTGTCTTGAAAAATTGTCTAAAGCTGCTGCAGTCAAAGCTGGCTACAGATTTGCACTGATACGTGTCCTTTGTCTCCGTTTTCAACAGTATGTACTAATAGTGAAAACACACTCAAATCTATCATGAAGAAAAGGGATGGGAAAAAAGATTTGAGCAACACCAAGAAGAACCTGCAGTTTGTTGGCATTAATGGCGGGTAAGAGACCTGTCTCCAAAAAAATCTGTCCCTGGAGGACTTTCACATTGGGAAGGAGATGAGCAACCCAGGAGCTTACGTATAGCTTTTGCCTGGCCTGCAAGCTGAGGTGCACTTGCTGAGTTTAAGGGTTGGAGGAAAGAATGAAACAACCGAGTTCATCTTAATCCTCTATGAACCTTTTGTGCTGTCAAGTCATATATGGCATCAGTCTCAAGTACCTGTAGATTAGATTGCTGCCAAATTTAACACAGGAAAATGAAACAAAGAGCCCTGGGAACATTTCTCAGGCAATATTTTAGTAAGGAAAACTTTGATATGTCTTTTGCAGCTGACAAGTGCAGCATTGTGCTATGGAACAATACAGCAAGAGATGGCATTGCCTAAGAATTAACTTTCCTGGCTTTGCACTAGATTAATACAGAAACTTTATTACACAAATACAGAAAGCAGTGTGGAAGATTATCTTTTAAAATGTGACTTACTCTTGCAGAATGTCACAAAGAACTTTAAAATGGTTTCACCTTTTTTTTTAATATAGCTTTTCTAGCCCTTTCCTCAGATTAGTTTTTCTTCAGTACAAATGCCTTGTGCCTAAATATCACAATTACTTAATTTCATGCATATTGGCTAAAAGTCTTATTACTAATAGTGGGGTAATATTATCACTCATAAATCACTGTTCTACATTAGAAGAGTAGGTTTAGTACATGAATTCATCAGGTGTCGAGGTTGGTGAGATAAGACTGTTCGTTACAATCAGCATTATAATTGTCCTACTCACTTATAGTTCACCTAAAGTATCAAAATGTTTTGGATTGTCACATGAAAAAATGTTAAAGTTGTGGCTGTTGTCTTCAGATAGGTTTGTTAGCTTCCCTGCTTATATCTGCCTCGTAAGGCAACAATACAGTTTACTCTGGACAAAGCAATTTCATTTTGGGGCTGCAAGGTCTGACAGAGTGTTAAGATTTCTGTTTAAATAAGGTTGTTATTCCTTCATTACACACAGTGCATATAATAATCACAGTGTCAGTTGGCAGTGACACTGAATTCAGTGAGTGGCAAAGGTCTGAGTAGAAGACAGGACAACTAAGCCTTTGCAAGACGTTTTTCTCCTTGCACCAGCACAGGTGGGTACTGACTGCTGCTGAATGGTGCTGAGCAAGCACCCCAGCGCCTGCCTGTTCTCTCTCCAGGTATGAGACAACATCCAGCGACGACTCCAGCTCTGAGGAGAGCTCCTCTTCAGATTCAGAGGAGGAGTGCGAGGGCCATGAGTACCCCTGCGGCCAGCACACAAAGGAGGGACAGCCCTTGCCCCGCACCCCAGACGTCTGCACTGTGGGGGCAGAGAAGGACAGCCCCCCCGCCGAGTGCGAGGCCGAGGAGGTGGAAATCAGAGAGAGGTAGTCTGCTTGCTTTCTCCTGAGTACTTCTAAGGGGGTTACTGCTGCCTGGTTGCATGGGGTGAGCCACAGCCTGTGCCTGAGCTGGTGGACTAAGTGCCAGCCCCCATTACCACTCGAGTGCTGCCTGCTTCCCTCCTTCTCCAGCAGGTAACCAGAGGCAGTTTCATGGCAAAACGACCGTGCGTGAGCAGGGAGAAGCTGTCAGAAGGTGCCCTTTCCAGTGGCTGTCCCTAGTGCCTTTAAATGGTCCATTTATAGTGAAACCCAGGCAGCTCCACCCAAGCAGAGGCCCTCCCAGGTCACAAACGGTACTCATTTGGGAGCAGGTAATGCCTGGTTGGTTAACAGCCTGGTCTGTGAGACAGTAAGCAAGCAAATGAGTCTTGAACCATGCAGACTAGGTCGTCAGCCTACTGGGAGCACATCTTGCATTTGTACCTTCCACAGTATTTCAGCTGTGGCTCGTACTGCTTGGTAAGACGATGGGGTGCAGCAGCAAGGAGGTCATCCAACCTTGAGTTCATATACTTCATATGAGGTCATATACTCTGATACACTTTAAGGCTGCTGTCACGCACTTGTTTAGTATTTCATGTCTAAGGTACTTTTCAAATTGCTGGTAATGAGCTATGTAAGGTAGCATTTGACAGGCAAGGGGGGTTTTTTGGCACATAGAAAGCAGTAGTGTGTTGAGTGATTACTGATTCTTAATTAGTGAATTGATAAAGGAAAGCAAAAACATAGACATCAAAGGGATATTTCATAGATACTGGGTTTGCCAGATGTTTACAAGTGTGCTAGCTTGGAAAATTATGTGAGTGGAATAGTAACGGTAAAAGAGCTAAGACAAAACTAATATGTGATGTTTCACTGGAGATACAGCTTAGAATCAAACTTATCTGTATTTATCAACTGCTAAATAAAAGGGATGTAGAAATTCATAATTAAAAGCTGTTCATAGGCCTTGGAGCTGTGAGTTTTGAAGTGCCCTGAGCTTTATTTATACAGCACTGTAGGATGGCCTGTTATTTTACAGCTGTCATAAAAGGATGGGCAATTTCTCAAAGGAGCTCTCTAATTTGTATTTACCATAAGAAAGGGTGATCGTGAAGAGGGGCAGCAGGACAGCTTAGATAGCCATGTGTACTTGAGGAGCATGTTCTTTGAAAGCTGGCTGCCCTGGCAATGTCCTTTGAGGGGAAGAGGCAGGGCACGTGGCCACGGGGGGCTGAACATGGTCCATGCAGTGGTAGAGCATTTCCTTGCTCTGGAAGCACCAGCAGCTGGCATGTCACCCTGGAGGGCTAAAATGCCCACCTTTACACATGAGTGTGTTAGCCTCTCTGCTTTTTGGGAGAATTTTCCTGGAAAATTGCAGTTATCCTTTGTGGCAGGTTGTAGGCAGAGATGGTTGGCCACAGCCTGGCATGCCATGTGGCATGGGCTTTCTTATTTTTAGCTGTTCCCTGAGTTTTGAAATTTGTGATGGAAGGGGCGCAGAAGTGAAAACACGAAGGGGGACTGGAGAAGGAGAGTACATTTCCAGAGTGGATGAGGTTAGAATGTCTGGTTCTGGTGAACAGGATAAAGCAGGAGCCTGCAGGGCAGCACTGCCTGTGCACTTTCCCACCAGTTAATTTGGCTTCCATCACAACTATTGGCATTTCATCATGTTAATCAAGTAATCAAAGCACAGAATATGTGCTTTGCAGTTGTAGAGCCATAGGTGAGAATTTGCACTAGAAGGTTTGCCAAGTCTAAAGCCCGGAAGTGGTGTATCGCCTGCTCTCTGTTCCCACTGCTCCTCCCGCGTACATCTGGGAAACACATTTTTGCTCCTCATGGATGTCCGCAGCCCTGACAGTATCTCCACTCGCTGGGGAGGGAGTCCCCACAGAGAAGAGCTGCCAGAGCAGCTTCTGCGTTGCAGCAGCTGATGACTTGCCTAGAAACATTCGTTCCCACGTGACATTTGGAAAGGTAAATGTTTCTGTGCTGAAACATTGAGAGAAAAATTTAAATGTTCCGTGTATTCTGCTGTCTCCCTCAGATACGAACTGAGTGAAAAGATGCTTTCTGCCTGTCACCTGCTGAGAAACAACATTGATGACCCCAAGGCATTGACCAACAAAGATGTGGTAAGTAATGCAGGGCAAAATTCTCTCTGAGCTGCAACAGAAAAACTTCAGGAAGGGATAAGTTCTGCTTTTGCAGGACCAGCACCACAGTGGCTAGGCAGAAGAGGATTTCATCTTTTTCTGGAAGAGTCACAAAGCACTTCTTCTATCAGGAGACTTTTGTCCAGAGAATGTACTTGTGCTTTGTGTGCTGGGGTGTTGTCCTAAGGCACACACATAAAAATAGTAACATGAAAGTGCAGTTTCAACACATCCATGCATTCCTGTGTTATTTGGTAAATGTTGCTTTAGCACTGCTGTGGACGGCTCTCAGGCCTCGCATTAAGAGACTGCGTGGGACGAGGAGCCTGTTTCTTCCCATGACAAAAGCTCAAAGTCTATTCTGAAACTGAGTATGCTCTGCTGCCTTCTAAGCATAGACATGCTGTTTCTGCCTCGCTTACTGTGCTGGTAGCTTTTGTCAGTGCCACGGAGAGTTAAGAAGGTTTCATTGTTAATACTCAGTCTCAAGAAATAAGGTTGTATTTGTTTCATATAGGAATTGTCTATGCTACTTTGTGAGGGCAGTCTGAAAGCAAAGGAACATTGCTTAGTGATATGAAATTAAATTTTGTATTTGTTAGTTGTGCAGTGATGTAAAAGGCAACAATCCAGTGCCAGTCTCCTCTACCATAGAGCACGTGCAGCTTCTTAAAGGCGATAACATTGTCTGTAAGACACAGACACAAATACTGTCTGTGTGCAGTTCCACATTTGTGGTCCAGGGAATGTTTCAAAAGGCTGTTTAATAACAGTTGTGACGGATAGTTTTTATTCCAGTGTTAGTCCTTCAGAGGAGTAGTTTAGGCATTCAAACAACAAATGCTTCATGCCCAGTCAGAATTTAGAGTGTCAAAAATGGCATAACCCGGTGATAATCTCTGCCTTTGAAGTGTAATTTGAGTTTGCGTGTTTCTTTCTTGTGCTTAAAATGTTTGCCAGTAGTGCTCTGTATCTAGAAACTGCAGAGTAATCAGTTTGTCTTCTTTGTCTGTCTGCTCGTAAAGAAGTCTTGTGCAAAACCACTAAACTTCAGTATGGCTGAGGATTCATAGAAATTGTCCCAACTTCCTCCAACATACTCTTGTAGCTGCTGTTTATGCTGGAAAGAGCTGCAGACTGCTCCTTTTGGGGTGTGATGGATTACTTGAATTTTAAAGTGTACCATTTACTTAATAATGCATGTGATTCTGTGACTGTAAAAATTATTTCTTAGTGGTATTTTTCACTCAGTAGTGCCTAAAATAAATTAAAACTTATATTGTGTCACTTCATGACCACTTCTGTGTTTCAGCTCTGTATTTCACTATACACACGGTCTTTTAACTTAAATGGTTGGACCTTGTAAGTTTTTAATATAGTAGTACTGAGGTAGAATATTCTATATATATATGTAGTACAGATACATATATAGTACTGACATGTGTAGAATATTCTCTCCCTTTACTAGACACGGGCCCCTCTAGAACTACTGGTACAGGTCCTCTGCGTATTCACTAGAAGCTAGAGAAGCATCCTGAGTGTCTTACCTACAAAATTGTCCTTGAACTTACTGGCCACCTTGCAGGCAGGGTTTTATGAGAAGAGAAGAAGGACATGGTGATTCTCCCAGGTTAGAGAAATTGTCTTAGAAATTCAGAGCTAGTGGTGATGGCAGGAGACCCCTTGACTCACAGACAGATCTGCTTTACCTGCTATGGTGTTCCCAAGAGAGTTTATCTGGCCTGAGAGTCTCCTACCTTCCACCCTCAGTCCATAACAATTGGAAGGGTTTATCCTGAATGTCTAACCTGGATCTTCTCATTGCTGCTGAAATCCCTTACTATTGCAGCCAGCCAGCCTGCAGGTGAAGAAGAGGTTTTCTTTTCTCTGCAACAGCATTTTGCACTGTGAAAATCTTACGGTGTTCCTTTCCCCAGCTGTTCTTTCAGCACAGCATCTCCAGTCCTTCCTGTCTGTCCCATAGGTCTGATAGGTTTCCTTGACTTCTAATCGTTCCTGCTGCTTACCCTTGAAACTGTTTGACCAAATCTTTCATGTCATTCAGTGATCGAACCAGACAAGGTAGGCCAGCTGTTGCCTTCACAGTCCTAGGCTGAGAGAAAGGGACTGCATCACATGCTGTGCAAGCTATACATCTGTTTATTCACCCCCAAACTTTTGCCTTCTTCATTACAGCATGATGTTGTTGTCTCAGGTTCAGCTTGTGATCCCCTGTAATGCCCAGCTCTACTCCTGCAGAACTGCTGTCCAGCCACTTCTTCTATGCTTTGTCCACTTGATAATTCATGCCTTGGGATTGGGCCTAATTCATTTAGCATGCTCAAGTCCCCAAGAAATGTGTGTTCCAACTGCTCATAGTTTTGGGTTCATCAGTGTTTTAGAAACTTAACTAAGTATTTCATGGAAATGGTTACTCCACATCTTTTTTCTGTTCACCAGTATTTGATACCCATTAACTCGGGGGGTAGTCTCATCCTCAAATTCTGTGCCCTCAGAGGTGAACCATTCCTGAAAATTAGGTAAAATGAGAGGAGGTGAACAACTGGTGTCTTAAAGAGGGGTTTATTCAGAGGGGAAGCTTCAGTCTGTACATCGTGTTTGTGAGCTGAATACTTTCTTCCCACATTCGACTGGAAAAGGCCTGACCTCCTGCATCGCTGACTTGTGGGATGGAAAATCCTTTAAATAGATTGCCCATATGAAAATTCTTCTGTCTTGGTTTTGGCAGAGGTTTTGTTTAAATACCATCCAGCACGAGTGGTTTCGTGTCTCAAGTCAGAAGTCAGCTGTCCCTGAAATGGTTGGAGACTACATCACTGCTTTTGAAGAGATTTCTCCTGCTGTCCTCAGACATATCATCAATATGGCAGATGGAAATGGAAACACAGCTCTGCATTACAGCGTCTCACATTCTAACTTTGAAATTGTGAAGCTTCTTCTGGATGCAAGTAAGTTGACTTGTTCGCATATTTTTTTAAAGTATTTTTGGTTTTTGCAGTCCTCATGGGTGGCATTCTTGATAAGCAAGAGGTCAAGCTTGGGCCTCCTCCAGCAGCTGTTTTAACTGTTAACAGTTACATGGTGGCTCACTTGGGTAGTTTAGAATCCTTGTTTCTAGTGTGAGCTTTGGAAGTGATGGTGATAGCTCTTGGAAGAAGTTACAAAAACACTCAAGTAAATTATATATAGGGTTGAACAGTGTTTGGGACAGACAGATAGATCCCTGGCTCTTGGACTTCAGCAGCACTAGCTTCCAGCAGTTTTCTTTGGAGGCAGCGCAGCTGCTGCTCAGCCAAAGGTAGGGTGCTGGTGGAGGAACATGCATTCAGGTGTAAACATCCATCCTAAACACTGAAATTAGTCTAGCTTTATCTTACTAGAGCAGTACAGAAGCTTTTTCTGGCCACCACCTTGGCACAACTATACAGGTTTCCTGAGAAACTGGAGCAATATGGCATTCTGCCATATAGGAGCATTTCCGTGATCCATGAGCAATGTGATGATGTTTCATTTAGCTGCTTTTGTCGTTGCTTCCTTCTCTCCATCCCCTTGCCATACACATGCAGAGAGGGTAGTGGCAGAGGGGAGACTCCAGAATATCTGCTCCCTACATGCGCTAAGCCAGAAAGCAGTCAGCAGAAGGTGTCACACGTTGGAGGTGGTCCCAGGCAGGAGGTGATCTATTTAAGCCTAGTTTTGCTCCCTGACTGAAGTCTAAACCAGTTATAAAACCTGTCACAGTTGGTTACGAAGCTTAACTGGACCAGCAACGTGGCTGCAGTGTAAGCCTAGCAACACTTACAAATCCAGAAGGGTACTATCAGATAAACAAGGGAATTATTAATGCTACAAATCTCAGCTTTGATAACCCGCATGTCTGTCACTGCAAAGATTTCCTCGGCAGGAAAGTGAGCGCTTTGAAATCTCTGGACCTGCTTGAATGCAGCCTGTTGGGAAGAGTGAGTCACAGCAGTGGAATGCAGGGAATGTCAGGACAGTGAAATGCAGCAGGCTGGCTCTGCAGCAGGGAGGTAGGAGGAAACTGCCCCTCCGCTTTCTGGGTATCTTAGGGTAGCACAAGCATGTTAATCTGTTGCTGGAAGTTGGGACTGCTGTAGTTCACAGCAGATGGTGTGTTCCTGTGAAGACAGCGGGTTTTAACTGTAAAATCCAACAACTGTGACTAGTGCTAGGTGTGCGGGAGCACACTGCACATCCCCAGAACTAGCACTTGGAAAATATTTGCAAACAGGCAAATTCCTTCAGGTCAGAATGGTCACTATAGTCAGCTCTGCAATGTGGCTATATCCACAGGCAGATTCTTGGTCCAAGAACTCCATGTCAGTGTGTTTGGTAGGAAGAGCAGATGAGACAAGAGGCTCCTCTGTATCACGGTGCAGTGTTACCAAGGGGACAAATAGGAAAACAGCTCTGCTCATTGCCATATAGGAAAGGAGCTGAAATGTGAGCTCAGAAAACACACCTCTGCTGAAGTAGTCTAGTTAGGGTAGGAGACCATCATTTGCAATAGTTATTCATTACTCATGAAGAAATGCATGTAGCAGAGTGTCTTGTTCTGTGGCTTCAGTGGCTTCCCAGAAGTGACTTCTGAAAGTAAGGTTCAGCTGCTGGTTATAAGGTCGCACAGGTGATATCTATGGAACATGACAGAACATGCGTTTTCTTATATCTGCACTTGTATTGCTTCTGCAATGTTCTTTTCACTTAAAGAAAAAAAAAAAAAAGCATTTGGCAATAAATCTGAAGAATTTCCTGAAACATTTTTGCTTTTTAAGATACCTGTGGTGCAATTTAAGCCCAAGTCTAGATTTACTGTTTATGTAAGTCTGAGTCCTTGCTTTCCAATACAATGAGCACACTGAAAGCCCTGCTGTCTGGTAAACTAATAAGTCCCACTGGATTTCTGCTGAATTTTAGCAACAGAGACAGACTGGAGGTTAGACTTCAATAAAAAGGAGAACTCTTGTCAGCTGCTGGCAGTAGTCAGAGGACTTGATCGTATTTGTTCCCAGAGTACTTTCTTTCACACTCAAATAGTCTGTAGAGCTGGAAACAGTCTTTAATTGAAGGTTTTTTTCCATAGCTCCAAAACATGTCAAAGTACACTTGCAGATCTTTAAAATAACACCAGTTACAGGAAAAAGTTTGTGCTGAGGAGAATCAGCTTTTCCACTGACCATGCTGATGAGCTGCTTTTCTTTTGCAGTGTGGATCCCCTCAAGAGAGGAGCTTAGAGACTCTCCTGATAGTATTCCTAGCGTTCCAACTCATGACGCCAATGGTCATGTCAAATTTCAGACCATTTGCTTTTAAAAAATAAAAAAAAATGCACAAAGAAAGCCCTAAATAATGACATATAAAATGGCTTTGTGCTTTCCCTTGTGTTGCAGGCATAGTAGAAGAGAATCCTTTTCTTTCTAAGGCTCAAGAGCACCAGCACCCCTGTTTATTTTTTTCTTCTCTCCCTAGAATTGCTTCCATTATGAGAGCAATTGCTGCCTTTTCTTTTTATAAGCTGCTCTACTAACAGTTTATTCAGTTCATTAGCACAATTGCTGCTTTTTGAGTTCCTGCTTTCCAAAGAAATTATCTCATCCCTCTGCAGATGTCTGTAACGTAAATCATCAGAACAAGGCCGGCTATACTCCCATCATGCTTGCTGCGCTTGCAGCTGTGGAAGCAGAGAAGGACATGAGGATAGTGGAGGAACTGTTCAGCTGTGGGGACGTGAATGCTAAAGCCAGCCAGGTCAGTAAAATGGTTCATGAGACAGCATTTGCAGTCCCGTGTCTTTTTATCTTTCCTTCCATGCTCCCATCGCTGTTCCATCAGTACAGCTTTTGCACTCATTCACTGTCACCCTCTGCAGTCTGATATTTGTGTGTGTTTTTTTGATTGCTGTATACAAAATGGAGCCATGGAAGAACAGTTGAGCCTCAGGTCTGGATCTCTTCTAAAAATGAAGATTGAATATTATATGAAAGAAGCATTACTGAATTTTGGGATGCATTTACAAATTCTGCACCATTTAGTTCCTTCCAGGGAACTCCAGATATCTGGAAATAGAACCGATGTCTTCCATTAATTTCATAAATAGATGTGTGAATGTGGGATATATTATGCATAAAAGGTATTTAAATAATGGCAAGCAGAACCTTGAGATTGCTGTATAAAATAGCAATCTTTTTTCCCCCCAGAAGAAGCACGGTGCCAAAAAAGTGTGCATGCTTTGTCACTGGTTGTCTGTGTAGTTATTTGGGTTTTCCTCTTCTTTCCATGCAGGCTGGTCAGACTGCACTGATGCTAGCTGTGAGTCATGGGCGGATAGACATGGTTAAAGCTTTACTGGCCTGTGGTGCAGACGTCAATATCCAGGATGACGAGGGTTCTACAGCTCTGATGTGTGCTAGTGAACATGGACATGTAGAGATTGTCAAACTTCTGCTGGCTCAACCTGGGTGTAATGGCACCCTGGAGGACAATGTGAGTTGCCTTTCCAGATAGTGCTTCATCAGATAGCTTCTCCACTCTAGAATGTTTTCCTAATTCAGTTTTTTCAATGCAGTGGAGAGCTGTTGCAAACTACTTAATGCCAATCGCTGTCTCACAGCGCCAAAGTATCAAATGCATGAATCCTCTGCTTCGTGGTAGCAAGCACTGTCATTATTTGGCTAGTATCTTTGCTTTTCTAACAGACCTACCCAGTAGTAATTTTTATAGTTAGCTGTAGGTGTGCAGTGGCCAGAACAGAAAAAATATTTGCTAGTTCATGGTAAAACATCTTCCTGTCTCATGTTCTTTCTCCCTTTCCCAGGAGTCTTCCAGTTTTCAGTTAGGACCTTAGCTGGTGACTTGCTGTGTTGCTTTTTTGTGTCCATGGCAAACATCAGCCCTGCAGTTCTCTTCACAGAATGTTCATACAGTATCTACACCATGACTTTTGAGAGTGCAGGTTTGGTCTCAGTCATGAAGGTACATTGTCCTGACAATGAACAGATACAGACTCTGACTTAAGTGCCAAGTGGGACACTTGCATATTTCTTGTTTGCAAGAATCATTGCAGCCTATACTGTCAGACTTCTCAAGCTTGAAAATGTTGACTTTGCTGGTTTCTTGGCAGTACTGGGTTCTTGTTAACAACATCACTTCATGGGTAGGTTTACGTTCTTCCTTTTGCTTTCACCCACTGAGCACAGAAGTGGAGCCTGGGTTTGGGATTTGGGAGGGCAGTGGGTGGTTATTTGTTGAAGCTGTTGCAGAGAGGCAGAGACATAATTTCTGTTCATTTACTCACCTGCTGCAGGAGCCAGCTCGGTTCCCAATGGTGCCAGCGGCATGCCAGCTGACCTGAAGAAAAATAGAAGAAGGCCTCAGTGTAACAAACACTTTGAGGGGCAGTCTAGGTTACTGCAAGTCTTTGAGTGGACATGACACTTAACTATTCCTGTAGGCAGTTTAATACTGTTTCTCAAGCACAGCTTGTCTGCTGCTTATTCATTTTATAATGGGTTTGTCTGTGCTGCAAGATTATGAGATTTTTAGCATTCCACTAGCTATTCTGAATGTGACAGAGATGCTTTTCTAGTCAGTATAATCGGTAGTAAGCTGAGCCTCATCCTACTGATGTGTGCCACTCTGACAGTGATTCAGCATCTCTGAGAAGTTGGCTTTTCCTGATGTTGACTGTGGAGTATTTGTTGTACATTTGTAGTTTATTACATTGCAGTGTAGTGGACAGCTCTTATAGCTCCCTGTCTGCTTAGGACAGTTAAATGTATGTGTTAATCACTCTCTGTAGTCTCATAAGAAGACTTTCCACTTGGGTGGAAAGTCAATGAAAGTCTTCATTGTGCCCCATCCTGGAAAAAGGATTTACAGTTTCCTTAAAGTTGTGCCAACCTCTCTTATACTAGTGCTATGGCAGTGGCTGGCAAACATACTCCATGCAGAACCAACATGAGAGGACATTTCAAATACTGGCATTGTTGTGGAAACTTCTGTGCGCAAGAGCCAAAAGCCAGGCTGTGGACCAGCAAGCCACTGTGAGATTTGTGCTGAGGTTGTAGCTGCCTGCCTTGTAATTTAAGCCCCATTGGAGAGCAGGGCATTGTAGCCACATGATGCACCAGTTTCAGGAAGGGAAGGAAGCCAGGAAGGCAGAGTTGGGGATGTGGCAGCTTCATACAAGTGTGCCTTTCTGACAGCCGAGAGGTTCACATTACAGGTTGTCTGACATCATCTTCCTGGACCAAACATGGTCTAAAGGGAAGACACCAGGTCAATAAATTACCCTTTCAGCAACAGCACTCTTTGCTTCTAGCAGCCTCAACAACTATGGTTTCTGAAAGGCATAATATCTTCTGAGAAAATGAGGTGACAGTATTTGAGCAGGAGAGTCCATTTGTTTGTAGTTAGACTTCCATCAAGGAGCACTCGCAATTATTAATGAAACTGCTCATAGTGTTAATGGGAGATATAACACAACAATTATCATTGTAACATAGCAATTATGATATTTGATCAGCATTTATCCCTCCCTTATCTTCTCTTTGACTCCTCAGTGATATTGTTGGACAGTCCAATCTTCTGAAATCACTGGTCTTATACAGCATTACATGTAACATTATTGTGATAATGGCATGTTCTTTCTTCCTCAGCAATAATTGAGACCTCTCATTGAAAGGAATTATGAGACCTCTGACAACTGGAGTGCCTCATAAAATAGCAGTGCAAGGCTTATTGTCACTTAATTATAATAAATTAAATAAGACTCTAAATTAACCCAATGGTCTGTCTGACCAGTAGGGCCTCCGTTTCATAACTTCCTTTCTGTGGGCTGATGGGGCTTTTAAGAGGTCTGTTAATACAAACGAGCACTAATTTTCTTATTTCTTCCTTTCCTCTCTTAGGATGGCAGCACAGCACTTTCAATAGCCCTGGAAGCTGGACATAAGGACATAGCGGTTCTCCTTTATGCCCATGTCAACTTTTCCAAAACCCAGTCACCGGTTAGTACACAACCTCCTACAGTTTGTGTTTTAACTGGCTGCTCCTGAACATAATAGTAAAACGTAAACAAAAGATTAACCCCCAGGCAGCTGTCCAGCAGTGCAGCACACAAAATTGCAGGTTTATTCACAGGATGCTTTTTATACTGGTAAGTGGAATGTACATTTTTAGATACAGGTTGACTGCAGAAGGCTGAACCCTGTCTGTAGGATACCTCTTCCTTCTCCTCTTCTTCCTCCTTCTCTTCCTTCTCCTCCCTCTTATCTGGGGGTACAAATAGTTCACTAGCAGGGTTCACTGAGTCTGGCTAGTGTGCAGAGGTGCTGTTGCATCATTGTAATGCTGATTATTGACCTGGTCACCAAAACACAGCTGTTTCTGCAGTTACAGCTGTCCTAGGTGTTCTTACAACTATCCACCTGCTCTCCAAGCCCTGACTCACTCTCCTGATAAACTGCTGCTAAATGTTTCACTGTCTAAACAACATGCACTCTCAGTTAGTAGGCTGTATGATAGCAGGCGCTGTTCTTCTAGAATGAAAAAAAAAAAAAAGAAAAAGAAAGATTAATCTGTGCAATTACAGGCAAGGGATTGCACAGAGTGCTTTGTGAGGGCTGGCTGGAATAATTTCCCTTTGATTAATTTTTCCTTCCTTTTTTCTAGGGCACTCCGAGGCTTAGCAGAAAGACATCTCCTGGTCCCACCCACAGAGCCACATTTGAGTAGTAGCGCATGAATATCTGTAAAAATCTCTATGCCATCTTCAAGCTGCTAAATGTTACTGTTTTACTGAGACAGATACTGAATGTAATTGTCTTGTGCCTGAACTCACCAGCAAAGTGAAAGCAGAGATCTAGTGGTAAAGATAGAAAACTGTAAACTTGAAGCAAGCATATAGTTATGTAGTGTTCAGCTGAGAACCTTAGCCAGTACTGTTCTTTTTGCTCACTTTCTTGTCTTCCCGTACACTGGCATAAATCCTGTTTTTCTTTGCTGTAGATTATCCTTTCCTATGTTATGTGCAGCCTAGGGCTTCATGCAGCGGTGTCGCAGTGGCTTGTTTTTAATCATTCTAAAACATACTTATGTTTATGGTGCCTGGACTTTATCACAGTAGCCTTTTCATAAATTTCATTCCAACATGATTCTGATGTTTTTAATTACTTTGAAATTCAGAAGTTGCAGTTGCTTATATAGTCAGCTCTGTGGATCTTGAGCTGGTGGGTGAGCGGGTAGGTAGGTGTTGGGGATAGAGCTTCTTGTCAGGTCTGAAGTTCACTAAATAAGTTGTTGCTAATTGGGGATAATGTATAACTTTTTATATGAAAGATACTAGTATCTATAAAATTAACTCACACAGTATTTTCAACATTTTATATTCCTTAATAATTAAAAACTACATGAAGAATTACATGTCCTGTTACCATATTTTTATTAACTGTGTCAGTCTATAAGCTCCATACATGTTTATTGGAGAGTAAAATTAGAGGTACCAGCTGTATATTCCCCTTGAGTGGAATTGAGCATAGTTCTCGGTGCATATTTATGGAATGCTATTACCTTGTCACATTCACTTTAGTCATGTGTATTGAAATGTTTGAAGTGCCTTAGAGTCTTGCCATATTTTCAGAATAAAATTTCATTATGCTGTTTTATTCCTCTCCTGTTTTACGTGTGATTTGTCATCATCTAGAAAAGCTTCAAATTACAACTGCAGCGGTGAAACAGGGTAGATTGGTAAGTCAAGGCAGGGAGGACTGGATAGCCCAGGCCTTGGGGGCTGCTGATGCGCACAGCATCAGTGCCCA
>NW_010142584.1:12679-14580 GCF_000699245.1 Pterocles gutturalis | reverse complement strand
CCTGCTGACTGGCAGAGTAAAAAGCTTTGACCAAGATGATCTGCCTTCACTGGTCTTCCACTTGTTGCAGAGGTTGGACCCTTTGCTGTTTGGGAGAGAAGCGGCTTCCCTCTCGGCCATGTCAAGCATCATGGGGAGACACTGAAGGACTGCAAAGTTACCAACTGAAATAAAAGCCTTTGAGCTTTATCTTCCGAACAATCCTGGCAGCTTAGTGAAGGGGTTGCTTTTTAGATGGCACTGGAGCAAGTCCTAAGCTACTGCCTCCATATCCTTGTCAGTTTGGACCTACCTGATGAGAAACACACCTCAGTGCATTCCTTCAAGGGACTTCTGTTCTGCGTCCTCCCTCCTTCCTTCCCTAAGTCCTTATCAACAGCTTTTCCTACATAGTGCCTTTGAAACAGGGACCCACTGAAGCCATCCTCATCCCACTTGGACTTGATGGTTTGGACTGCATGAAGTTTCTGTGAGCTCTGTTGTATCAGAAACCAACACATTAGGGGTTAAAATTTTCTAAGTGCTTGCATTGTTTTCTAATGGCCTTGTCTGGCAGCAGTCTGGGGAGGAACCTGACCCTTCCAACAGCATGCAGGAGTCAGGTTATGTAACTCTTTTGAGTTCCTGGATTTATGTAGGTGCCATTTTCCTGGTAAGTGAAAGGGTTGACCCAGAATTTGTCTTCTAGTGATGTAGAAAATGTTAGATGATGCTGTGGACTCTGAATTTCTATGCAACGTTCAGTTTCTTCCCAAAAGCTCATTGTCTTGGGTTAAAATGCCTTGTAACCCCAGTTTCAGCTGTATGATGAAGTAGGCCATTGTGGTATGCCATGTCAGGAAGAGTGCAGAAAGCAACAAAAAATTTGAATGTGTTGGTGGATATAGGTGAAAAGTACAGAATAAACTGACTATTTTATTTCTGGTCTAAAATCCTACTAGGGGAGACTTAAAGATTTCAGCAGCTAAAAGAAAAAGAGGAAGAAAGAATAGTTACTTCCCTTAGCATTTTGTCCTCTTGGATGGCCTTCCTGTCTCCAAGAGGTTGACACCTGAAGCAGTTCACACTGTGGAAGTCAAGCCCTTCCCCAGGAAATAATGTAAGAGGTTCCCAACAGTGTTTGTATCCACTGATGCCCTCTGCAAGCCAAGTTTAATTCCACGTGCTAATGCTGGATAGCATTTATCACAGGTGCTGGGATTAAGGGGTTTACAATGCATACCAGCTCTGAACTGAGCTACCCCTCCACACTCTCCCAGCACTTGTTTTTCAGTTCAGATCAGATGATGATTGACTCTCAGTATGTCCAAGCATGGTGGTGTCATCACCTTTGAACTCCAACTGTCAGTGAATATATAAAAGTTCTGGCACTTTTTCAAGACTGTAAAATACATCACTGTCTTTTTCCAGTTATATTGTCATACATTAAGTGAAGCTACCATTCATAATGACCCTAAGAAATAACAGGCAAGGGTTACTGATACTGAGTTTTAAAATGATGGAAATTAGCCAACACAATATTGATCTAAATGCAATGATTGAAGAAGGTATTTTTGCAAGATGTACTTTTAGATGTTTTATCTTCTTGATACAGCTGGAAGAACTCAAGTTATTCTAGAAATAGCTTTTATGTCTATTTCTCCTAGTGACTCATATTTTTGGCTGAGAAGTCTGGCTGCTCTGGGTCCAGTTCAGCCATGGCGTGAATAATGCAAGCCTTGGCATCGATCCCTGACACACAGGACTGGCTCTGTTTGTTGCGATGGAAGCGGCCCAAGGGCTACAGACGTTCTCCTGCCTTTGAAAGGCAGCCACAGAGCTGGCCGAAACAGCATTCACACTCTTACTGCAGCTGCGAGCAGCCCTCTTCAGTGGGCTCCAGGTCTGCATGCAGGTCTGTA
>NW_010142584.1:0-12648 GCF_000699245.1 Pterocles gutturalis | reverse complement strand
TCCTGCTCTTGTGCCTGCATCCATCTCCATCCAACGAAAGCTTAACTACTATCATTTCCTCACTAAAAAGAGAGGTGTTAAGAGATGCTCAGTTCACATGGGGATGCTTGGGCCTGCCCGTGAGAGCCTGCCATGGGACAAGAGACACAGGCAGGAGGTCAAGGAGCCATGCCAGCAAACATGCAAGGAGGATTTTTGTATTAAACACTCTTAAAAATGGCCACAATGAGATTAGAGAAAAGGTGTACCCAGGTTCAGGCTTGTTTCATATTTCAGTTGGGAACTGTGAAAGTATTAGCCTTCACTACTCACAGCCTAATGCAATGCCTAGGGAAGTCAACTGAAAAATTCCTGCCTGTTTCACTTCACTTTGGCTGTTGTGTCTCTGTACATGCATACGCTGAACAGAAGTGCCTGGCCAGAGCTGAGCTACCTGGTTGCTGTCTTTTTCCATCAATTGTTCCACTTTCTGTTCGGTTGGTATGACATCATCCCACATAGCAGCACCTCATCTCTTTCAACAAGTACCACTGCATGCAAAGTGCTGCTAAGGAGCTGCAGAACTGCATGCTACCTGCAAGAATATTTGGGAACCTCTGAATAAGGTACTCTGCAGGAAATACTATAGTGGTATAGGTACATACAGTGTTTTCCTGCCAGTTTTTTTAGGCAATGGAAACAAAGCACGTCAGTAAACCATCCTGGAAGGAGTACTGCCTTACAGCTGTACACATACATTGGTCAATATATCAGACATTTCTTTATTATAGGTGATTAATGAATTCAGTGCCTCAAAACCTCTGTTGTAAGTGTTCTGCTTCCTTAATGATATGCACTTTCAGCTTTTCCTGATAAAAGAAATAAGCATGTTTCCTCACATCCACAAACCCACCCCATGTATGATCCTTGAGGAGGTCTCAGGAATGAGAAGATCATCTTCAAGCAGCTGGTACCTGTTCTAAGTGCTTCAGCTGGGGCCTTAAACAGGGTGGTGGGGTGCACAGAAGAGAAGCTGGAGGGACTTTCTTTTTCCCTCTATCATTTTACCTACCTGTGCTTTGTTCCTTTGCTCTGTGCCACTCAGCGAGTAGTAGTCTTTCCCCTTGGCCAGTTCTCATCGGGAACCACGTCTGTGCATTTTCTGTTTGGTTAGCCAACAGAGCCAGCACTGGCAAAGATAAATTGCCTCTTAAATAATTCTTGCTATATAAAACTGCCCTTCAAAGACCTCTACAGTAGAGACCTGTAAATACAGGCATCATTATACCCTTAAGCAGAGTATTATTAAATACATTCTGCCATGAATAGCCAAAGTCAATCTCCATGTACTCTAAAGACCACTACAGTCATTTGCAGGATTATTACTTAGATAACATAAGGGCTAACATTTTTTCAAAGCAGTGCACGTGCTTTTGCATGAGCTGTAAGTGCTGATTTGAGTGGAATTAGCAGAGAGTTATTTCTAGGAGATATATTGGTAATTTTTTTCTCCAGCTTTGCACGTAATTGTTTTAGCCACTGTTGCATAAACAGCCCTTGCTGCATTCTTAAGAGCTTTAGCTAGCCACAGAGTTGAAAGGGTAGCTCATGCTCCCCCAGTAATACTGCACTTCCTCAGTCAACCACATTAACTTCACTGAAACAAAGATACGCAATTTCTTTTGCATGCCATGGCAAAGAGGCAGATTAATAAAGATCCTTCTCTATTTCCTGGCCATGGTATCACACCATTCTTTGAGGCATGAGAAGCCACCTGCTCTCTCTGGCAGTCGTCCTGCGGCACCCCTGCATCGCTCTTGGGCATTTTCTGGGGCCAGAAGAGCAACTTTTCTCCAGTCCCAGGGGTGAGTGAGCCAGAGCCAGCTGGTTACAAGCCCTTCCTACTGGGGAGGTGTGAGCAGGCAGGGGCTGGCCCAGGAAATGGCTCCCCTCACACCGTGCACTCGTTCTTGCAAATTTATCATGAGAATTTTCGAGTCCAACCGCACATATCTGTTCAGAGGCCCTTTATTGTGGTGGGTTAATCTGCATCACTAGCCTAGCAGGTGGAGCAAGAAGCTTGTTAATGCCTTCTGCAGTGGATGCTGATTTGGGACGAGTGCAAGCAGAACAGCTGTACAAACTGAGGAAAAATAAGATAAGTTTGTGAGACTGAGAAAAAGTTAGAAATCTGTAATGCTGAAAGAGAACTTGACAGACAGTGAATTGAACGAGTTGGCAGAGAGACCAAAGATGGACCAGAGCTGGCAGTGTGATGAGAGCAAAAAATTGATTTTTTTTTTTTTTGTCCACTTCAGATGGAGCAGAGAAGCACCTGACCCTGGAAGATGTAATGCAACTTGACATGATTCACAGTCAGTGTGTCCCCAGGGAGACAGCTCCAAAGGCTGCCACCGTCAACCCGACACAAAACAGCTGTTAACAAGTTGGAGGCTGAAAATAAGAAGTTTAAAAGGATACTTTTGTTTTGCTAAGAGACAAATCCTGTAAATAAGGAACTTAAAACATCCCACAGTATATAGCTGCTGAAATAAGAAGCCATACAGATGATTTGCAAAAGGGCAATAAAGCAAGGAGATACAGCTGAAGGTGAGCAGTTCTGCAAAAAAACAGGTTTTAGTTCTTGGGAAGACTGAGTGAGTTTTTAAATTAATATGAGCTTGTCATCATCTCTGTCTGTTGTGTCATAAGATAATTGTGCATTCTGGCTTTCATACAACAACTTGTATTTGTCAGAACTGGGTCAAGAATTGGAGACAAAGGAGACACACGTAGATACATGAAAATGGGTAAGTATATCTGTTTCTGAAAACATGCTACAGGTAAGACTGTAAATCACTCTGAGCTGTGTGAACAAAATCATCCAGTGCCTTCCCGTTGTGCCCCACGATCTGCTGGAGAGCCCAGCTGCACCCCAGCAGGATGCTGGCTGTCCTCCCTCCCGTGACTTCTCTGCAGAGCAGGGAGACGTCCACATACAGGATAAGTCAAACACTGCCACAAGCACGCAGATGAAAATAACCTGATCCTGACAGAGCAGTTAGTTACCAGGTTTTGTTGGGGTTTGTTTTGGGTTTGCTTGTTTGTTGGTTTGTTTGTATGTTTTTAGTGTGCTGGTATTGTTTCATTCATTTCCTTCCTCTTTTAATAGCCCCCTTTCAACTGCTGACATTTTAGGGCCTGCATGTACAAACCAACATATGCAAGTCTTGGTTTTAGGTAATTATCTTCTTTAACCAACTTAACATTAAAATAGCAGTCCACTGCTTTCTATCCAGGTTTTGTGCTTAAAAGGAGGCCCAGCAGTATTCTCCTGAGATAGAAAAATGCTGTGGACTGTGCTCTAGTGTTGCCGTTGGAAGGGGTGACAAGTGTTGCAAAACAACTGCTAACAGAAATGTGGGTTCTGTAGACAAAGAAAGGAACCTCCGCAAGTAACCCTGTGCTAAACCACAAAACCCCTACAGCTTTTTTACCAAGTCAGCATGGAAGAAGTTCAGGAGCCTGAGATTACCTTCTAGCAAATCTCTAAGGGTGGCATTTTTTGGCTTGTGAGGTCCTAGGATGGCTACCCGGGTTCTGAGATCTACCTCTGCTCCAGGCATTAAAGTTTCCCTCAAATTACAGGCTGATTTTTCTTGAAGACACTAACAAAACCATCTGCTGTGTAACCTGTTGCAGAAGACATGTTTCTGGTGTCCAGGTGTGCTTTTTCCAGCTGAAGTGTGATAAACACACAAACAGGTCACCCCCACCCTTGACCAGCACCAGACCACAAGAAACACTTGCCCTAACTTAACAGCAGCTGATGATCAAGGCTGAAACTCTCTTCCAACTGCAGAACGGTTTGTGTGTTATTCTCTTCGAAGACAAAACAAAAAGGTTCTTCACAGGCAGGTACAAACCTGGAAAATGGGCTATCACCTACTATGGGCCTGCCGAGGGGATGCCATGGTCTGCTGCTGGCACGTGTTACACTGAGTGGCATGAAAACCAGCTGGGCCAGACACGCTGCTCCAACACTTGAGCTGAGGAACTAGCTATCCTGAAGACTTTCGCCTGAAATGTAACACAGACTGCCTGAAGGTACCTGAAATAGATGATTGCCTTCCACAGGCAGCAAACCTGATCCTCTTCTGTGGCTGAGCACAGCTGACAAAAGACAAAAAAACCCGGCACAAGGATACCTCCCTAAGCTGTCATCCTGAACTGCCACGTCTTCTCCTTGAGATGCTGGTGGGGCAAAGATGGAGTGGAAGCTGCACGTGGAAACTTAGCCTTGGCTTTAAATGAAGTTCTGGGGAAAGCACGACTCCAGATTGGCAAGGATTGTGAGTAAACCTCATCATAATGATGTTATCTTTCCCACTGCTTTGATTACATCAAAATACAACAAAGCGTGTGAAAGTCACTCCTCCTGTCCCCTGCCAGAGGGTTGTATTAACCAAAATTTTGAGGCCAGGGCACTCATGAGTTCCAGTGCTGGAACTAACACTGTCTCCCTCTACCACCATCGCCTTCACTGGTCCACTTATAAACTGTGATTAACTAGTATTAACATATGACTCGGGGTGGGACATGGGTTATTGAAGGGATAAGCGCACAGACTCCTGTCCGCAGTTGATCAGAAGACCTTTATTGCATTTTTACAGCGCAATATATACTATTTCTTCAGTTACACATGCTGTCCACGTGCTTGTTCCTGTTATTTTATTGGTCACAAGGCTCTGAATACACGTCTCAAGCTAATTCGTGATTGGTGTGCCTACAAAGCTTAAGATCAACATTGTGCCCTGGGCATAGGAGCTGAGTAAGCACAATAGCCACGCAGCTTCTGTGGTATGTCTTCATTCTGCTTTTCTGCATACACTTGCTTTTTTCTTTCTCAAAGTTGTTATCTCTTCAAGGGCAAAACTGTGTAGCAAAGTCAAAGCTGCCTGGAGCCCAACCATCCCCCACAGGTTATTTTGACCATCTTTCATGAGGTGTCAAGTGGTGCCCCTTAGAACTTAGTAGTGATAATAGCAATGATTTTAGAGACCTTTGAGCAGAAAGAAAATTTAAGTGCAAGATATTCCTTGTAACAACATTGCCAGGCTCCGTTACAGCTCTTATTTTAACAAAGGTGATGTAATTATGTCATTAGGTGAGCACTTTTTTTTTTTAAAGGGGGTGTGTGTGTCATTTGCATTTTATTCCTAAAGGTGGCTTTGAAAAAATTATGGGAGGGATCACACTGGAGCACATTAGAATAAGTATCTATCTGGAAGTTGGTTAAGGCATGTATTCTTCACCCAGTGGACAAGGACATTACCAGGATCATGGCTGTTGGGTAAAGTGAGCATCCAGGCAGGTATTTAAGGTACATAGAATTCAGCTGGTAGAACCCAGTGAATTCTACACAGAGGAGTTATGGGCTATTGTGTCAATAGATACTTGGGCAATTTTAGAGATGCACTCTACTTACCTTGGGCAATTTTAGAGATGCACTCTACTTACCTTGAGGCACCTAATGAACAATCTTCTAAGACATCATTATTGCGAATTCACAGAAGTTGCCTTCCAGTAGTGAAAAAGCAAACTCCATGCCTTAGTTTCTTAAAAACAGGTAAGAGAAAATAATAGCTTAAACAACCATGCAGCAAAGATACTCTTTGTTCTCAACCTTACTGTGTGTTACCTGTTACAATTTCAAACTGAGGGTATTTTAAAAGATTTTACTCAGGCAATGTGAATATTTGCACGCACTTAGCTGGGATGGCTGAGCTGGGCTCAGAACACCTTGTCTCTTGCATCTGCAAGAGACACTGTTTGCATAGGGATGACAGAAAATTAAGATGTCTGACTAATTAGTTTCCATACAATGTTCCCATCACCTGACAAGGCATCTCTGTATCTATACAAAGCCAGCCTAATTAAAATTAATAGCCTGACAGTTGAAATAATTTGTGACAATGCATCACCTTCCTTAGAACCTTCTAACCAACAGAATTGGAGAAACTTAATTTCTCCTAATTAGCCAATGTGCATATAAGATGTACAGAGATCATCAACCCTAATACTGCTAACCAACATGCAAGCAATAGAAGAAAACTGCTACCTAAGGAAGCCAAGTAACTAAGTACTCTTGCTCATCTGTACCTTGACAGCACTAAGCAAAGCCTTACTTGTGAGGCATAGGTCACCCAGGACACAGATTTCCAGGGTCCTTCCCCTGAACTGGATTCCTGGTACAGAGGAGGGATAAGCCCAAGAGCCCTTGAGGATGGGGAGATCAAAAATGCTGTCTGCAGCATTTTGGGGACCACCCCTGAATTGCCTGATTGCTCTGGGGGCTCCGGGGCACTGAGGAGAGATGGAAGGTGCTGCAGGGGAAGAGAATCAGGCCAACAGGGAAGAAGAAATCCTCTTTCCCAGCCTAGGAGATGCGAAAGGTCAGCAGCTCACATGAAGTCATTTCACAGCATGGCTGATTAAGTAACAGTCACTTGACCTTGATTAAAATATTTGGAAGAGCTCAGCTGTGACTGGTGGCAATTCTGACACCCCTGCCCTCCTTGCCCTGCACCTCTTCAGTGGATTTGAAAGACTTCACACGGGAAGGGGGAAGAAATGGGGGAAGAACAGCACAAAACTTGGCTCTTAAGACATGCATGCTACACTGACTGCTTTTAGTGGGAGTCTACCCAGAATGAAATGTGCTCCCTTGAGAGGCAAGGATACTTTCTGTTTGTTTAGGCTTAAAGAGAAGAAAATAAATTCAGAAGGAGCTGTTGTAACAATACTTTTGCCTCTATCAAGAATCAGAATTAGGAGCAAAAAAGAATAATGCACAAATAATTAAATAAAATGGACAGTAAATAAATCGACACAGCAAAACCTGCCCCTTCAGCTACCTCAGTCAAAACTATCCCTCAGAATCACGGAGCTCCAACAGTTTCAGGTTAATGAAGATCAAGAATGTAAAATAATAATAACTTTCACAGTTTAAAAGAAAGCTTAGGAAATAAAGCAAGTGCTTTATAATTTGAAATGATCTATTTGTTCCTTTAAATACCAATGGGCTTGCTCAATGAAGTGGGCATTTAACTGTATCCATTAAAATATTAAAGACCATAAATAAAAAAGTAGCAATTAATTGTGTTGCTTGTTTTCAAAATGTTTGAGCTTAGTTTTTCACACTCTGGCAGTCTATCAAACTCAGCTCCATTACAGATGTCTTAGAGCTGAATTGATGATGAAATTCAAAACTGAGGGCATTCCTTGCAGTAGTCCTACTGTGATGAAGGAGCTTGAATGTATAGATGGCTTATGTGATTCTATCATTCTTACAGTGTGAATTACAAATGGTAGAAATGTCAGCTTAATGAGTCATGCAAGAGTCTTCAATGTTCTAAGTCACTGGATCCACTTAATTTTTAAGTGTGCCTAAAATGAAGACTGAGAAGAAGCAATCCAGTGGTTTCCCCATGCTCACTTCTTTACTTCTATTTTATGTCGAACCTAATAATGCTTCCAAATAGCTATCCAAGTTAATTATTAACAATGATGGAAATTTCCAAGGAGCTGACAGCATGTTCGCTGTAGCCTTTAAATCTGCAAGGAAATTATTCCAACTTGCATGAACAAATGAAGAAATGGTGAATGTAGGTGTTAGTGAAAAAAATGGTAATTTTTTCTTTGCTTTATCCCTGTTACTAGTAAAACTAGTCACAGCAGTGACATGACAAACATATGCATTTTTAAAGCACCTCCATTCTATTTGCTTCGTTGTACTTGAAAACTGCTTTGTTTCTGTAGTGTACTTGGCATGATGTAACAGAGTTAATTTTGTTTCCAGTGAATTGTGTTTTTACTGAGCACTGTGGGCCAGCGTCATTGGCTGGGCTCACAACTGTGAAGGGCAAGAGTCATCCATTGTTACAGGCAGGATTTTCTTGATTTTTACATAAATAATTTTTACCATAACCCAGACATCTGGGTCATTAAACTCTATATTCTAACTAGTGTGTATCTTGCTAACAAACATGCGTTTGCTCAGGCAAGAATCATAGAATGGTTTGGGTTGGAAAGGACCTTAAAAATCATCGAGTTCCAACCCCCCTGCCACGGGCAGGGACACCTTCCACTAGATCAGGTTGCTCAATCTCTGGTGGCTGATCTCAGCTGTAGCTCATCTAAAGTTACTGATGTAGAGTCTCCGTTTGTACATGTCCGGAGAACATCAGCAGGCAGACCATAAATGAAACTCCCACTTCAATGGCCATTAAGCCATGTCACCAGCTGTGGCAGGCCTGTTCTCTAATTTGGGATAGGGCTGATGCTGTTGCCCACTTCCTGCCAGTATCCCTTCTTACACACTGTGGAGAAGGGTCCCCTGCATGGGTGTCACACCTTATCTTCCCAGTGGCTCTGGATTTACACCAAGAGAAGAGAACATGAACTGAGGGTGCTGAAGCGTGTACACATTCTGACCCACCTTGCCAAAAACCTCTGCAAGCAGAGCTGGGCACAGCAGCTTCTCAGACTGATGCAGCAAGATGTCCCTGAGTTCACTCGTGAGATGCTGTGGACCCTCTCTCCAGGGACTCTCCTAACTCTCACTGAAGAAAAGCAGCAAATAGCTGAGTGGTGGCAGCGCTATAAACTGCTTCAGTTGTACATTCAGTAAACATGAGCCCCTGAGACAAGATGGCAAAGGAAAAAGGACTTTGAGGAGGACCAAGCAGCACATTTGGGCACCCTTCACCTAAAGACCTCATGCCCTAGGAACATTTTTTTGAGCAAGAAAGAATGAAGCACTTATGTCTTATGTCTGAATGAAAGATTCAGCTTGACTGAATGGACTTCTAGCAAAAGCCATCAGTGGCTTACCCGATTTCACTGATCTTGAGTAACGCTGCTGGTGCCAATGCTCTATTATAGTATCACAGAGAAGTGTCCCAAATGGCAACTCTAGGGCTGATTTTAAACTCTTGTAAATACTGGGCATTTCAAGGCAAAGTTTGGATTCGGATCTGCCTGTCCTAAGAAGAAACCCTTACCTTTTGTTGTGGTGCTGGCAGTTCTAGAGGTATAAACAGAAAACAGAAAGTGTCAAAACATGAAAAAAAAAGAGAAAGAGACCCAAAAAAACCCTATATACTGTGAAGAAAATTAACCACCTGAAATACAAAACTTTGCCTGTGGGGTTGTGTTTTAAGAGCTAGGGGGCAAAACTTCAGCTTTCCTCTAAATTAAAGGAGGTTTAAAATAAGGAATGAATGTAAGGAGGAGAACGGCACAAGTATACAAGTGAAACTGCTGAAAATGCATAGCTTATTTATGCCACCTACTGGATTTTTCCTGAAATATCTTTTCAATCGGTTTAGTTGTCACGATCATGTCTGTAACTCCAGCAAATACGTTTGCATGGGAGGCTACTCCCAGGAGCAGACCAACTCAGATCGAGATGATGACTGCCATGAGTGAACGATATATGTGGACTAACATTGCTCCAGCGCTGGAGATGGGGGTAGCTCTACGGCTGTTTATTCTGCTAACTTGATGGCTATAGGGCAGCCAAGACACCCAAAGCTGCAGGAAAGCACTGAAGTCCAGCACTGAGGCATTTCCCAGCCCCCACCAGTACTTCAGGGGAACTTGCTGGCACCGCTTCCCTCCTTTACCTGACTCCCTCTCCCTGTCTTTGATACTGTGTTCTGATGTCCAAAGGGTTTATGGACACACTGACATTCTCAAACAATGCGATCAGCAGTGTGAATGCTTTATCCCTCACCACTCCTGCAGCTAAGGCTCTGTTGGGAATCCACAATCAGCCCTGGTGATATGGTCTATAAAATGACCTAGGAGAGTTGCAAAGATCTTCTATGAACAGAGGTGGCAAAACCCACTGACAGCAAAAAAAAGTATTAACAGAATCAGATCTAGCAGATCTCTTAAGATGGACTTAGCAAACGGACGCGACCCTGCAGACTTCTGTGGAACTAAAGGTCTTAACTTTTCAGGCAGTAGTGTCACAAATGAGTCCTCTTTAATTTGTGACTTCTCTACTGAGCTGCTCAGTCATGCCAAATGTGGTGGTGGGGACACGGCTTGTTCACATCTATCCCTCAAAATTATAATATTGTTTTAGCAAATAAAACATTTATGCAACGTTCAAGGGATCAGACAAAGGCATGCATCAGCAAAGGACAGATTGTCACTAACAGATGACATTTTGTACTTCAGAGAAAAGGATAACTATCAACTGCCTAGAAAAAAAGCAAAAATGTCATTTTTCTTTTTTTTTTTCCCCATCAGAAACATTAATTGCAGTTATTTCCAAAAGGTGCCAGCAAACTGCAGTAATGTTTAGTCACCGATATCATAGCTGGAGTGAAATCAGGGATGCCTGGACTTAGATGAAATGAATGACTACGATTTCCTGAAGACTTGCAGTGAGATTTCTCTGATTCATGTTAGAACTGCTGGAAGTTTATAGCTGTCTCCTATTTCTTCATGACTCTAACAGATGTCAAATCCAGTAATGTGTTATCATCCTCAACCAACACCCATTAAAAAAAATTGAGACAAACATTACACACTAAAACCATACTCAAAGTGTGACTTGAGCCAGCAAAACCAAAGCAATTAATTGCTCAAGGATCAACTGTGTACTTGTATTCACCAGGCATCTAGGTATTTTAGGGGTATTCATCCAGAACACAAAATACTACATAGGTACTAACAACATTAATATTTTGTTCATCACCAATTGGTTCTCCAAGCAGTTGTGGATAACAGATACGAGCAGTTACCCTGAAAAGCAGGAGTAGAAAATACTCAAAGTGAAAGACTGCTAAATTAATGTTCTTCTTGGAACTGTTGCATTTTTTGTATCTTGTGATTCATCTCTGAGCTTCGCTCTCCCACCTAGCTCCTAGTGAAATGTCACATATAAGCAGCTGGTGACTGCTACTATTTCTCCTTTGTCTGGTTTATGCACTGTGCTTCGCTTTTCCTTTTTTTCACTCCTCCTGGTTTTTCTGTTCCTCCTCCTCCTCCTGCCATTTTTGATGTGCTATTTATTCTCTTACCTTTTCATACCTCGATTTCTTGGGTTTTACATTATTTTGGCTTTCTTGTTGTTTTTATTTAGCCTCCTTTCATCTCCTTTTTATTTGACTTCAATACATTTTGCATTTGAGCACCTGAAAACACCCCTGCGGTGTGCTCAACCACGTACAGAACTTCACAAACTGGAGTTCCACTTTCAAGACTTGGTCCTAGACAGGAGCTTGAGAGCCTGATCAATGCCCCTACAAGTTGAGAAGATCTCAACTGATTTTGATCAGGGAAAAATCTCACATTTCAATATAGGAACCCAAGCGTGCCTGTCTGCATTGGTCACCTCTTTATTAGTGATATACACCACTAGGTGTATAGGCAAATCATATTTTTGTTCCACTAGACATTTTATTCACCTTCTCTTTTGCAGGAAAATGTGTAGTTATTTACTTCAGAAATGTCAATCCTTGCAAAGTAATGCAAGGGAAAAGTTTCAGCTTCTGCAAGTTGAATGCCTGTCGCACCTCTGCCCCAAGCCCACCCAGCTTCTCCTCGTGCCTCACTTGAGGACCACCTGACTGCTCAAGACTGGGGCTCAAGAGGAGTGTTTTAACATGGTCTCTCTGGAGGATGGAAAGTGTCTCCTATGGAAATGCCTCCTATGTTGTACTATGAAGGAAAAAGTTCTTTAAATGCAATTGAGTGAGTGGTAATGGAAAGCATCAAGTAGCAAGGAGCTGGGGCTTTCTTCAGGCTGGGATAAGCAGTGATTGTTTCTGGCAGGGAGTCTCAGGCTGAGCAGAATTAGCTGGGAGATAGCTGATCTCGAAGAGAGAGAAGCTTTCCTTGGCTTCTTCTAGCAGAAATAAATTTCTACCTACTGTAACTTATTACCATCTTATATGCTGAGTCATGAAGCTGGGGTTATAGAAATCTTTATGCAATCTTTATAAATCAGCCTCACATAATCTCACGCGCTTTCTGCTTCATCTCTGTTGAGTCACTCATTTGACAGTTGTCATTCATCTTAGATTGAGATGTAATTTAATAGTTTCATTTCAGCATGAAGATAGCGTCATCTAAAGTTGAGCCCGGAAAGATTTAAAGGTGTAACAGAGGAAATATTAATACCGTAAATAATATCTGTAGAGCTGCATGGGTCTATAAATCACATAGTGCCAAGTTGGAAGGGGAGCCTATGTAAAAAAGAAAATAAAAAGCATCTTCTCCTGTCATCCTCAGCAGAGTGTACCTGCTCTAGCCACCCACACCCGCTCCAGAAGTGCTGGTTACCGAATTGTCACCACAGCCTCACTGTCTGCATTTGTTGGGATCTCCTCCCCACAACCGGTATTGATCAAAGTGTGTTTATCCCCACCGAGGGATGAGAGTGCAAGTTAACCTGCAAACAGGAGACATAGTCCAGCAAGGAGCCAGAAGCCTCATGCAGGGGAGCAGCTGAGCTGCAGCAACGCGGGTGTTTTATTTGGGGGTCACACCTCTCCTCTGGCCAAGCCAAACCCGGCACACCCAACCCAGGGGAACACGGGGCTTAATAACGGCCCCTCCGGATCTGGCTTGCTCCCCTGGACCACGGCT
>NW_010142583.1:0-4791 GCF_000699245.1 Pterocles gutturalis | reverse complement strand
AAGCGGCGGAGGCAGGGCAGTGTCGCTCTTGTCCTATTCAAACACAGCGATTGCATCCCCCGCACCTGCCCGAATATGAAGAACCCAAATATAAAGGACTCAAATATAACACAGCAGAGATGGTGACAGGCCCCCGATACCCCAAGATGGAGCTCAGAGCTTGGGCTGTGCTGACTCCTGGACACTAATTTGTTAAAAACTCATTATTAGCTGGCAAAGCCAATCTCAGCTGGTCCTGCTGTACCCACTGCCCCACTCCCCATCACTTTCCTGACTCAATCTTGACTTTCTCCTCTAGGAAAAAGAGACACTGCTGTCTCCAAGCAGTGTATTTGCAAAGGGCAAAGCGTTGCACAGAATAAAAGCTAGTTATGTTATAAAATTTCCAACACTGGGGTTGCCGATGGACAGTTGGCAGCATCCAGAAAAAAATCTAACACTACCAGAGGGACCAACAAGTTCTTCAGGAAATGTGCTTCGACTAAAATTTCAGCTAATGCTGTGTTTGTTTGCAACTGGATGGAAAACACTATTTCTATCTTGGGAATATCAGCTGGAAAGATAATTTCTGGTTGATCGTTTTAACCCCGGAGGAAGTTGTAGGAAGGTGGTACAAGCAAGAAACATATAGAATGCTGTTGTATGCAGACAGATGTGGCAGCTCGGTTGGTCCTGCCTGGGCAGCCAGTATTTCCCAGAGCAAAACACACATCTTTTTCAAAGTGGCAGACTATTTGGGTTATTTGTTTCTGAATGTACAGCCTGGGTGATCTGAATTCATCCTGATTTCCAGAGGGCCATTCTCCAAGAAGTCAGACTGTCTTGGTGAGAGCCCAGATCACCCCCCAAATCTCTTTTGTGCTTGGGATCAAATCCAACACCCTCCCCCTCTCCCCCGCATCTTGTGGGCTCAAGATGGGGTTCACATCACCCCGAAGGATGATGTTCATTCCACAGTCTTGGAGAGCAAAGAAAGTTTTGCCCCTGGCTTTTGTGTGAGCAAGATTGAGACAGTTATGACTGTCATTACTTAATATTCCCTAAACTCCCTGGGTATTGCTAAATAAAGAGGGGAGGATTTCAAAGGAGACTTGATTTCACAACTGCAATCTGGATGATAATGACTCCTGTTTCATTTAAATCCCTCTTATTCACTGAACAGAGACATTGAAAAGACACTAAAACAGATGAAGGGTGCAGGTATAAACTTTACAAAGCTTAAAACTACTCTGGCCCAGCAAGGCTCATGCCTTACATGACACTTAAATCCTACTCATTTGCTAGATTCACCCTAACTGTAAACAAAGCTTTGAAATGAAAGCTTAAAAGCCTAGTTGGCGTACATTAAGCTCACCAAGAAGACACTCTTAAGGCATTAGTTTAATGACATTCACAATACAAGTGCCAGAGGTTTGTGCATGTGAGGATTAATATCTATAGGAGAAGGGGGTTCTTCTGTCTATAGAAGAAAAGGGGGTTGTTCCCCATGCTTTCCAGCTTGTTTCACAGTGTAACGCCAGTGGAGAAGGTGACTTATTGCTGTTTGCAGGGGGCTCTGGACTGGGACTGTCTGGCAGACAGGCAGGTATGGGACCCTAGGAAGATGTGCAACCCAAAGGTGCACCCCAGATTTTGTCCCGACATACCAGGATAGGGATGTCCACTCTCTCTGAGACAGCCTTTGGGGATCCAGCCCACTGCAGTGACTCTTGCTTCATGTCAGAGCCCCTTTGGTTGAAAAGACCCCTCTTGCACAGGCACAGGGATGGGATGAGTCTCCTGCAGAACCTCCCCAGATCTGGGTGCTGCTCTCCAGAAAGCCCCATGGCAGGAGGGCACAGGTGGCTGGGGACAGGAGCAAACCACAGCCCAATCCTTCAGGCACCCTGACCGTCCCACCCAGCTCCACCAGAATTCACATCCAGCAATGCCAGGACCTTGGAAAGCCCTTTCTGACACCAGATCCCCCCTCCTGCAGGGCTCCAGAGTGACTGGGGATGAGTGGGCTCAGCCCAGTGTGAGATGTCTCGGCTTGGCCACTGCTTCCTGGTGCATCCCACCAGGGCAGAATCACAGCATCACCTGCCCAACCCCTCCACCCAACACCACTTTTATTTTACACAAGTACTCAGTTCCCCCCCCACTTCAGACGCTCTCCTGTTCATGGTGCAAACCCAGCAGAGCCCCAGCCTGGTGCCTGGCAGTTCTGGAGGGAAGTTGGCAGACCCAGTGCTTCAGACATGTCTGGCTCTGACTCCTTGGATACTTAGGCAAGACTTCAAAAGTGCTTTTGTTTGAAAAATATCACAGGATCAGGCCCTGGGAATGAATGTGAACTATGGCAAGTGTCCTTTCTACTGACTGTCCTTGCAAGCAACCAATTCAGCATCCCCCCACTCCACCTATACAGACAGTATGTTACACACAGAAACAGTGCTTTGAAAACTTCTGTTAGATAGAAGATAAATATCTTCTGTAGAGAGACAGAGTAGTTTAGGGATAATTTTTTTCACAACACCCTTTCCGAGCCAGGCTATCACTAAGGGAAAAGCACAGAAGCTGCTCTTGGGAGCAGCGCAGAAGCTGAAGAGGTGAAGCTGGAGGAAGCAGAGAGGAGCCCCAGAGCCCAGCGGCTCAGCCAAAGGCAGCAGACCAGAGGTACACCAGTTTTTAGAGAAAGACGAAGCCCTAATTTTAAGGAGGCCAAGAGGAAAAAAAGCATTTTCTTCCCTCCCCTTTCATATTAAGCCCACTCTCAGTTTCTACGGAGCACATGGGATAAAAGAATGAAAAGCCACAAACTCCCAAGCTGTCGACAAGTCCCAAAGCTGACTCCTTGGGTACCTGCCTGTACGCACAGCTTTCGGTCATGACCAGCAGCCATGGAATGAGATGCTTAGTTTTGCACCAAAGCTCAACTGATACCCAACTTCTTAAGCAGGAGAAAGGTGCAACAGGGACTACAAGAAACTGCTCTGCTTCAGTGGACACCTTGAAAAACAGGAGAGAAACCCTAATTTGTCACTTGTACCTGGAGAATGTTTAAATTGAAAAAAGGTAAATCCAGGGATGGGAAATTCTGCCTTCAAACCTGGCGACATGGTCTGGCTGGCAGTCCTGTGAATAAAGAGTAACAGCCTTGCCAGTGAACAGGTTGGGATTTTAATTGATTTTGTTCCTAGGAAGGAAAGCTACATTCTCTTAATTTGATGTGCTAAATCAGAATTTCACCTGCAAGGGATTCCTTGGAGGGAAGAGCTATGCAAATGGAAACCACTGAGTCCAGTAAGAGCTTTGTGGGCAAACCTGGCAGCTTCCAGGTGATACAGAACTTATTGCAGCCTTCTCATGGCTTGGAAGTGGTTAGTTACCACTTGCCTTTTAAAAAATCATAATAAAATAGACAGCTTTAGAAAGTATCACTAAAAATGCAACATGTGGCAGTTTCACAACAGCAACACTAGTCTGTTTCCCACCGGTTACAAGACTGAGAATTTCTTCTCATCGAGGTCCGTCCGGAGCCAGAGGAATGGTGACATTGGGTATGTTGGAAGGAAAAGCTTTATTTTAAAAAAGTCCTTTCTAACAACAAAAGTTACTTTTAAAAATAGTAAAAAGAAGTAGTCAGGTGTGGGTTTCTTTCCTACAGGGCAAGGAAATCATAAGCATCTTAAATATTCATTTAAAATCCAGTGAATTGGTTAGGTGGGGTTTTTTGGGGTAACTCGCATTCCAGTTACAGAGGAGGCACCCAGAGCAGACAGCAGAAAGCCCATTTGTGGGACAGCTCCTTCTCTCTGGGCTCCTGCACATTACACCACACACCCGCATCCTGGGAACGCTCCTCATCACCCCAGGGTGCTCAGGGTCCCCTGGAGCAGATGGCATCCCTGGGGTCCAGCTGTGCAGAAGGGACACCCCCCAGGTGTGGGGACCCCTGCTTGGTGGACGTGGCACCATTTCCAGGAGGGTATGGGGCAGAAAAATAGATTACCTTGCCTCCGGTTAAAAATAAGCTGAGAAAGAGAGGAGTGAGGTTCCCCCCACAGCTGTGTGTCCGTATGTGGCCAGAGGCTGGGGGGGCCTGGCCCCCAGGGGCGGGGGCCCTCGGCCCCCCCCCCAGCCGATCCCTATGGTGAGGAGAAGTCCATATGTCCAGAGATGCTCGTGGAAGCCTGGGGTTGTTTGGCCAAGCCCCCGACCCCATCACATGTACCGCTCCAGGCTGGCAGGGAAATTGGGCTGCCTCATGTAGGCATTGCTGGAGCCGAACTGGCTAAGGGGCGATGCGGAGAGCCCCAGGAGCTGCTCGCTGTGCTCGGCGCAGGCGGGGGGCCGCATGGCCGGCAGGGCCAGTCTGTTGGGAGCCCCATAGAGCTGTGGGCTGCTGGGAGAGTAGCTGCCCTGTGCTACAGGCAGGTGGGGAGGCGAGGCAGCGTAGGGGTAAGCCAGGGTGTTGGGACCAGCTCGGCCCAGCAAGCCAGGGCTTACGGGCTGTGCCTGGAAGCAGGGAGACTCAGAGTTGCCAGCGGAGCAGACGGGAGCCAGGTCAAGCCCAGCGATGGGTGGCCCAGCTCTGCGGGAGGCGAGGGCTGCAGGGCCTGCTGCCCGCTGATGAGGCTGTCGATGCTGAACATCCTGGGATGCTGCGCCGGCGGTGCTGCCCCAGATGCATAGGGGTGGAAGACTGTGCTGGAGAGCTGGGGGCCATAGCTGGGTGAGCAGAGGGCGTTGGGGTAGGGTGCTGTGGGTGCTGCAGGGCGGCCGGTGGGCGGGGGCGTGAAGGCACTG
>NW_010142582.1:5943-9240 GCF_000699245.1 Pterocles gutturalis | reverse complement strand
CAAGAAACATGTAGATGTGGTGTTTAGGGGCATCGTTTGGTAGGTTAGGTGGTGTGGGTTGATGGTTGGACTTGATGATCCTTGAGGTCTTTTCCAACCTAAGTGATTCTATGATTCTATGACCAGGTATTGACACAGCACTGAAACCCTAACAGCAGAAACACTCTGATCGGATAACTTAGTCAAACACTTAAAAACATTTTTAAAGCTGCCAGTAAAACATGATATAGCAATAAAATAGATTGACCAATGTACCTACCTTGATTAATCATATAATTTTAAGTTTTTTATTGTGGAATTGAAATGAAGGAAGAAAATACGCTTCACAGCTTCAACAGTAATTGTGCACAGCAGTCATAAAACAGGTATTACAAGGTTATGGATAATTTGAGAATAATGTGAAATTACTTCAGGAGTTATGCTAGGCTTGTTTTTCCTGTTTTAGATCAGGCTATTTAGAGAAGCTTCATACCAGATCCTGAGAATGAAGATATGCATATTACTAATTTAAAATTCATTCTCTACTCAATAGCATAAAGGACAACATTCATACGTTAACTGAATATCGATTATTTGTTTCCCTGTTTATCTTAATTGTACAATGTATTAAACAGTATTTCTAATTCTTAAACAAAAGGGAAATAAAAAGATAAATGCTAGGAAAATTGGTCTGATTTATATGAACATCTGCTGGGTTCTCTATAGATGCCTAGTTTTACTGACACTTCCCACTATAGCTACTCAAAAGCTGACACATCAATTATTTATGTTAAGATTATAATTGTTTTGAATATATTTATTTTCCTCAGTTCGTATCTGTTTACGTAGATTACAGATCCTGACCAAAACAATTTGCTAAGTAAGTGATAATACTGGCTTCCAGAAAATAGATGTTAACATGCTGCGTATCTTTTATTTAGTTCCAAGATTTTCAAAAGTTGGAAGGGTGATCATAGGAACTTATTAATTTAGAAATTATCTGGTTTTGCTCAAAGTAATCACAATTAAAATTATACCATTGCCTACTACTGCCTCTCTGACTTCGTGAAAATATTAGGTGCACTGGGCAGCCCCTACAACTCTCAAGTCTCATTCATTTAAATCAGATCAGAAGCACCCTTCCATTGGGAAATACACTCTCAGAAAACATTACTCCTTTGTCCTCCTTTTGGACCCATCAAGCCCATGTATGACATAGCCTTTCTATTTCAGCACAAAATCATTCAATATGAACAGAATAACTCCTGAGAATGAAACAAACATGTAACACAAATCTAACCAAATCTGCTGCTACATTTTTTTTTTCCAACCATTAACCTTCCCTCTCTCTAATTCAGCCTAAAGTATCATCCTTGGTGAGAGGAAAACGTCTGATCCTGCCAGCTTTACTATTCTAATTCAGCTGAAGAAGATCAGCTTTTCATTTTGTTCCTCCATGAACAAATGTTTCAGTGATCAGCAAAGTCAGCAAACACTAGACTGTAAGCAGAGGCACAATATTCTGTGCAGCTCAGAAAATACACTTCATCCCACACTTATGTTGTACTCACTTGCCCATACCAGCAGGTATAACAAATTTGATTTCCATAGATGAACAAAGAAAAGAAAGGCTGATATCATCAGCTTATAATAATTTCCACTTGTCCACAGAGAAAGGATTGTGGTTCACATCTTTGCAACAGAAAACCAATGTACTAACTACTGAAGAAGCTGAGCTACTATTAATGAATAATTGAAAAGTAAATTTCACATAGTTTTTTCCCCGCTACTGTCTGCATTTTAACAACTTGAAATGGGCTCCTTACATACGTATTTCTTTACTTATATTGGGATTTTTTAAATGAACATTTAAAAACATTTAATTCACCAGCTGACATCTACTATTTCCTGCCAGAAAACATCATATGACAAAATACAACTCCTATTTGAAAAGGCAAGCTGTTAAATTTTCAGTGTTACTGTATCTTTGATGTAACACTGAAGCACAATGTTAAGATCTTTCAGATTAACCAAGATGAAAGTTTAGATCTCCCCATAAGCTTTTAAAGACATTAAAAAAAGGAGAAACCTAAACTTGTATAATGCTTTAGGATTTAAAAAGGCTGTTCCTTCTAGATCACCATTTATAAATGATCTAAGGTAGACATGTCCCAACTTTTAATTGTGTTTCTATTCCAGTATTTTTTATAAATTATTTCCACTTCATATTTACTATTTATTCATCTTCATTCTTATTGCTTGAATGCATTTTAGTGCTCCCTTCTTACCTACAAGAACAGGACAGAAGAATAAAACCTGTCACTACAAAAAACTTCAGCGACCTCTCAATTTACAAACATTAAGATCCTCAACTTTACACTTGATTAGTGTTCCAGGTGGTGTTAATAGGCGCTTCTGATGGGTGCGCAGATATTGCATGGTTAGCTTTGTTCCCTGACCTACATGTTTGCAACTGTGACCCAAGAAACATCTAACACAGATTAAGTACAAAAGAGCTTTTGTTCCAGATCACAGGCTCCAGTCATGAAAAAAGGAGTCAGCTCTAATCCTATCCAAGGAATCAGAGCTTTATGACAGGTTTTGGGGTGGTTTTTTCGGGGTTTTTTGTTTTGCTGGGGTTTTTTTGTTTTGGGTTTTTTTTGTTTTGTTTTATTTTTTCTTTTTTTTTTTTTTTGTTTTTCTTTGTAAGGATATGCAGTGTCTTCCCCACTTGTGCAGAGAATGGAAATTTTTATTCTCTCTCCTTAGAACAAAATAAAATGGAGTGGTGGTTGAGACAGCTGTGTGACACCTGAGAGACTGGGGTTAACCAGGCAAGTACAATAGCTCCAGGAATATCAGTGGCTGGTGGGCAGGGTGCTCATCCGGGATTCAGGGGAATGACAAAAGTCACAGAGCACAGGTCTCCCATATGCCAGGTTAGTACCTCAACTACTCCCTGTATGCAAGCTATGCTTCTTTCCTCTCTGCTGATTTTGTTATGTTGCTAGACATTTAAGAGTTAAGTGATGCAATAAATCTTCATGCCAGTGGTGCGCATTACTACATACAAAAAAGCTTTAAAAAATCTATTCAGAAATGAAATAAATTCAGCTAGAACTATACTAAACTTTTTATGACAGGATTTATCCATTTTATTGATATCAAATCCCAAATACTGTATTTTGTGTAAGTGCCAGGTATTTAAATTTGGTTTGCATTCGCATTTTGTTATTAACTGGATAATTAGCTATATTTTTTTTGCAAATAAAGGAACTGAGTCAAAAAGTTTACTTATCCAAGATATGCCTAAGAGCT
>NW_010142582.1:0-5926 GCF_000699245.1 Pterocles gutturalis | reverse complement strand
CACAACTCTTAGGTACCAGTATGTCATTCCTATACATTTTTCACCTCACAAGGTACAAAGTTGTACAAGAAATGTATTTGGAATATCGTATGACTATTTCCTAACTAGCAACAAATAAAACATACCTTTTCTGCATCATGCATGAAGTACCCCTGTCATTTTATTCAAATTAACACTTCATCATCCACATTGGATCAATCCATCTGTCACTAAAATTTAGGGGTATATTATCACCATCATGTATAAGGACTTATGCATGCAAATTCCTGCGCAGCAGAATGATTCAATACCCACAAGAGTACTAAAATATTAAAAGTTATAGTCAATGGGGCAGTCTTAAGTACCTAATGTTCTACAGATTTCACAGACTTTTTGTTCAAAGCTTGAGAAGTGGGAAAGAAGATACATTTCACAGAGCAACCAAATAAATGAAAAAAATCACAAGCAGGCTTTTTTCAGCATTAAACTGTAGCTGCCATTCTTGCATCCAAAACTTGCTAAATCCGATAATTAATACAAAGTGTAATAATATTTATAATAGCAGGTACAAACCCATCTGTTTTAAGCAATCAGGCTCTTACTGTAGACTTGTCTTTTATAACACTTGAAACTTATATCTGGCAACAGCCAAAGAACAAGAAAAAACACCCTAAACTTTCACATATAAAAAAGTATGTACTCATGGTTATTTTTACACCTGTATGTGTCAGAATATGCATAAGTATGTTTTAATCATTCAATGTATCATTCCATTCTAATAACACAGCAAACATTTTTTGCAGGTACTGCACAGAGACCACATCTTTTTAATAGCTGTGTGCTTTATTTAAGCCCAGGAGGCAGAAGAAAGCAAGCAAAAAAAAAAAACCACTCCTCATTTACAGTATACATTCAAAGATGTCT
Source organism: Pterocles gutturalis (assembly GCF_000699245.1). Classification (NCBI taxonomy): domain Eukaryota; kingdom Metazoa; phylum Chordata; class Aves; order Pterocliformes; family Pteroclidae; genus Pterocles; species Pterocles gutturalis. Next base: position 5,023 of record NW_010142582.1, on the reverse strand, counting down.
GTCTTCTACTTGGAGAAGCGTACCTCCCTGTAATGGTACTGATATACAGATGCAGAACTATGGTGTGAATAAATGGAGTAATGCACCGGGGGAATGTGACATTTTACAAATGTATATAAATAGTTAGACAGAATTTTCTTTTTTTTTTTTTTTCCTGTAAGGAGGAAGTAAATATATGAGATCACTGGAAGGTGTCCCTGTGTCATCTGTGTCCTGTGTCATATTTGCCAGCCCTCTGCAGGTATCCCGGATAGCAAAGTCATCTAACAAGGTACTAGCCCTGAGTTTTAAACAAGTGACTCCTATCCTGGGTGGGTGACTTGTGGGAACTAGCTCATGGTGTCAGGAGTGGCTCCTTGTATCTAACTGCCAAACAGGAAGCCGCAGCTGGCAGAGCTAGAGTGCAGCCTGACCCCAGCCTCCAGGTGTCCCAGGAAGTGCAGCTCGGTGGAAAGGTGCCATTTCTGCCACTCTCTTCCTCCAGAGCTTGTTTTGCAACTGGTCACATGAAATAATAAATTTAGTTTAAAGTTTTGTTTTAAAAAGACCAAGTAAGTAATTTTCATTTAAAATTACTGAAAATAACAGGCTAGGAAACTTGCTTAAACTGAATAGCCAAAGATGTCTGACATAGTGTCCAAGAAATAACTCTGCAAACTGTAATCTTTGTTTGGATTAAAATTGGCATAAACCTCTCTACATTTCTGTATAGTTATTCAGTGTTTTGAAATTAGGATGTTACAAACTTCAGTAAAATACGAATTGGTGAATAAGTGCAGGGCTACTTTTTTCTTCCTCAGCATGTCTTAGTCACTGACTGCTGAGGTTTTGGGTTTTAAACTTTAGCACATTAAGCATCAGTATGTCACAAGTTATGGTTCCCTGACAAACTATATTCCCTGCTTCCCAGAAAATCATTAGATGCCATGGTAGCTCACTCTATTATTGTAGGATTTTGCTATCAACTGGGTAGAAAAAAAGGAAATTAAAAAAAAACTCACAGCCACATATTTTTTCTCTAATTTCCATCAGTTGATCTCTGATACCAAATACTTCTGGCTCAATGAATCGGACATCTGCAGAGCAGGTACATTTTCCAAATTTAGGCCCAGGTTTTAATATTTGTAATGAAATGCATAACTTCTGCCCTGTTGCAATAAACACTTAATAGACAGTTACTTCCTAAGGTTCCTGTTGTTAGAGACAATTACAACACAGAGATTAAAATATAAATGGTATGGACTTGCAGATCAAAGACTAATTTTTTTAAAAAGCTCTCATAGTCCCTCATCAGGTCCTTGTCTTACAATGAAGGACAAATTCAGATAAAAAAATAGGTGTAAGAGACATAGCAGTATGGCTTACTATATATATATATACACACACTGGCTATCTAACCTGTTGCCCTTTATGCCACACACTCCAAAATCAAATCAAGCCACCGCTTTGATCACAAGCCCCAACAGGTTTGTGAGACAGGCTTCAAGTCCCCTAATGCTGATTCATTGTGAATGTGCTCCATTTGCTGCCTGGATGTATCCTTAGACAGAGAGTGAGGGATGTGATCACATTGGCTTACCTTATGCTAGACTGTATTTTACTGTAAAAGTAATCACAGCGAAACCAGAACAATATGCATGAGATTCAGAGTGTCACCTATGATAGATGGAAACCTGACAAGGAGATAAGGTATCGACACTACAGCAGAGATGTCCACAGCACACTAGTCCAAATGACAGAATTTAGTCCACATACAGGTCCTTTATAAAGTTTTGAAAGAAGTTAGTATTTAATTAACAAGTCATTAAAAGGTTTTGCTAGCTCTTTTGGAAAGGTAATGAGCAGATAAAACAAAATTACCCAATGTGCAATAAAAACAAACCTTAGGAATATGTAGGAAAAATTTAAAGACAAAGGTTAAAAGCAAGGGTTCAGCCATTACTTATACCAAGACTAAACTGAAATGAAATAATTTAAAGGTAAACTGTTTCTGAGTACACAAATAAAAATGTCTGATGTGTGAATTTTAGCAACATTGAGAATTAAGTTTTTTGCATGGAAGGAAGGCAGAGAAGGGAATTTTGGAAAAGGGATGAAAGGTAGCCATGCACATCAAAGACTGTATGACCTGTGATTAAAAGAAGCTTTAAAGCTGGCAGACAAATGTGACTGGTTAGGGTAATCACAGATCATTTTTTTCTTACACCTGCACTTTTATAAAGACTTTCTATAGCACAGCAATGTCATCTTCAAACCTCATGTTTCATGTCCTGAGCTCTCTGCTGTAAAGCCCTAAGAAGAGTTTTAATGATGAGCAGTCTTTCAAGAGAAAGAATAAAATACATATTTTACAGCCTCCATGAAGTCATTGTGCTATAGTTTTTGACACTACAAACTGGAAAATTTAAGTTTCAACCAAACTGGAAAATTTAAGTTTCAACCAAAATATACCAAAAGTCAGATGAAAGGTGCCTGCTCAGAGAGAAAGACAAAGAGCACATCAATATTAGACATTCTTAAAAAACCCCGAGCATTTTATATTTATACTACATTATAAATGGCACACAGTGTAGCAAATATAATAGCTTTCCTGTTTCTTTGTCATCTCCTCTCTCCTGACACACTGTGTTTTTTCAGACTATTCCATTCCATGAAGCAAGGAATCATCTGTATAATACATGTGCATGCAATGACTTCCTTCTATTTTTTCAATAACACATACAGGGGCTCTGGCCCACAGTCTACATCACACATGCTTAACTGTGAAGCTATAGACTTTACAGAATCACTCAGTGGTTACAGATGAGCAGGTACGTCAGACTGATGGATTGTGTCCATACTACTCTTTCTATAACACAGGACTATAGTAACTTCTTCCCATGACGTTAGTTTGTAATTTTGTTTTTAATAGAGTTCTCTGAATATTCATTGGAAGATGCTTTTTTTCAAAAAAAAAAAATTCAACCACACATTTTTTAGTCCCTGTAAATTAACATTGTTTTGTATGCACAACTGATCGTCTGTATCTCATAAACGATTTTGTAGCATCAGTCTGAGACAAAGGCAATGGCTAATTATGTCATTCATGTATTGAATCTCTGGAGAAAATGGTCATTGCAGTCTGCAAAGCATAATGCCTAAGTAAGGCCTTAAGCAGTGTAAGATTTTTGAAGGGTCTTTTTATTCTCCTCTGTGCATGAAAGTTATCTGGTTCTAAACACAGATTCTAAAACTGGAACAAACAGAATGCATACCTGAAGAATCAGAAAAGACCACTAACAACCAGATGCACTGCTTGTACAGGCTGACAGAGCCCCCTTGAATTCAAGACAGTTCAGCCCTTACATGATATGTTTCCATATTTAGACAGACGATTCTCTCAGCACACCATCAAAGGAACTGTGCACAAGACTATCGCCTCTGCAGTGCCTGTGGTTTGATCCTCTTTTGGTTCATCAGCCTGACAGAATGCCAGAGCTTCAGATTAGAGATTTTGGAGACCTCAGAGGTATTTTCTCCTCTTTTGTACAATAGCAAATTCTTGCTATTTGCAGCCAGAATTCAATCATTTCCATTTCATGCTACACAGTTGTTCATGAATCACTTTCCACAAACAGCATATGGTATGGTGTGTGGACAGTGTTTTTCCATTCTTTCTTTCTATCTTATTGTAACAGTGACTTCTGATAAAAGTTATAGGAAAAGTGATAAATAATATGGCTCTATTTATGATACTCATGCTATTTTAAGATAAAAATTAAAAATATAGTTTTAAAGACTAAAAATGGTAAACACCCGATGAAGTGATTTTATCAAGGAAGGTAAAAGTTTCAAACAGTTTCAAACCATCTCTCCTTTTACTCCCTTGCGTGAAGTCAGTACTTGGAAATTACATGTTTGAAGATTTTTTTCTTTTAATAATTTCCTTTTAACGTGTGATAGCATTATCCTTAAAAAGTAGTCCCACTGGAGTTTTGTTGCTTTTCCTTCTGCTTATAGCATTACTTTTTTTTTTTTTTTTTTTCAAAAGCCTTTTTTCCTTTCCTTCAGACACTACTTTCCCTTCTGTCAATTGCATTTTCATCCAATGGAAATCTAAAAAATCAAGTTTAGACTTGATGCTCTTGATAGCAGGAAAATATTTCCATCATAGGAAACCTAGCTATGTAGAAGAAGATAATAAAACTTGATTAATCCATTCTTATTCTCTCCAAATTGTATCAGTGAGGCTGAAGCATGACATGAATTAAAATGGAGCAATTAAATCCTCCTATTTAAATCCCCCAAGAACAGACAGTAGCTCTATTGCAGTAACATCTGCAGATTGATAGTACAATAATATTTCCTACCCAAAAACTCCCATCTCTTAATATCACAGGGAACACTGGTTTGCTAGCTCACTAGACCTAGACCTGTAATGCCATTTCACTACTGGCTGATGTTCAGTCATTTAGCACAAGAAGTTGAACAGACCTATTGCAAGCCTCCAACCTGTCATGTCTTCTGTCTCTTCAGCTGTACAATTTTATCCATCAGCTCAAATTTAAAATCCACAGCTTGCGTTCAGTACAACAGTCAAGAAACTAAAGACAAAATACAAAGAGCATAATCTAATGCCACTACTATTTTACAACTTCTAGTAAGGCTAAAACTCTACTTAGTAGAGATCTGTCTGTTTTCAAAATACATTGTTTAGAGATGGTGGTAGAACAACAGCAGAACTGGCAATAGTGCTACCAGGCAGTACTATCATCCCTGCTTAGCTGCACTTCAAAACTTCAACAGAAGCCAAGACGAACAGCACTCCAGTTGACCTCATGATGCCCTCTATGCACACATGGTTTTGAAAAACACATTAGTTTTTCTAAATCACCAGATTTTAGAGTTTTACCAGTTTGGCTAAACATTATGCAAACATTGTAGACTTTCATATGTTGATATGAGGTTAATCTCTTACTGAGAAGTACGTATTTAGCTGTATACACACACATACATAGGGTCTACAGATCATGGAAGGGGGGGC
>NW_010142581.1:9666-21392 GCF_000699245.1 Pterocles gutturalis | reverse complement strand
GTTTATAGGCCGGGGGGCCGGCCTCGCAGGTGCCTGGAGGGGTGCTTCACTTCCCGTGAGGTCCCGGTGCATGCGGCCGGCGATGGTCGGGCCCGTCCTGTCAGTGTCCCTTTGGCGCGCATGTGCCAGCCGGTCACGCGCTGCCGTTTGTAGGCTCGGGTCTGTGAGACAGCGGGTCTTTCCCCCTCCCTCGAGGCTCGTTGTTCCTTTGATTTGACCCTCTTTTTTTTTCCTTCCTTCCTTTGCTGTTTGGACTTTTCCGATCCCTGTGCGGGCAGGGGGGTGGTGGGGATCTTTTGCCTTGTCTCCTGCTTGCTGGTGGTGTTTTTCAGTGAGGGTTGCCTGCAGGCTGCCAAAGCCAATAGAGCCAACAAAAGTATCCCCAGGTCAGGGCTGGCCAGAAAAGGGAATAAAGAGATGTAGGCAAATGTGAAAATTTGCCATGACCTTCCAATTTTAAAAGATTGATGAGTTGTTGGCTTTCCACGGTGACCCACCTCTTAGGGCGTTACAGAAGCACATCGCGCTCTTTGAAGTGCCCAGGAGTGTACAAAACACCCCCATGGGGCTTCAAGATTTGACACAGGAGTGAAAGAAATAGACCCCAAACCCTCTGAGATGGCAGAGTAAGGATGCATAGGAAATTTGGGGCATCTCAATGGCCCTAGGCAACTGTGGGTAGGCACTGAATCCAGTCCTAATGAAGTGAGATACCTCACCATGCTCTGACAGCCAACCTTGCTTTAATTAAATGATCCTATAGCTGAGCTTTGTTAGCTTCTCTGTGATTGTGTTCAGGAATGGGAAGTTTGATATTGGGCAATCAATAGCCAAAGTACTGGTGTAGGTTTTTTTAGTGCCGAACAACACTGCTTCTAGTAGGAAGTAAACACTCCCTAAGGGTATGACACTGTTTCAGTCGGCAGTGACTCCAGTTGCTTGTGACCTTCCTTCTCAAACACAGCAGTATTTAGACCACTTATTAGTCTTGTGTAATGATACTATTGTTATTGAAAGTATTGCAATTGGTTTGCAGGCATAGGGAGAGCAGATCTTCACTGTTTGAGATGCTTTTCCAAATGCACTTCAGCCTTAACAAGGTATAAGATGAATGTTCTTCTTGTCCTTGCCATCCTATCTAACTTTAGACACCTGACTGACCTTGCTGCAGAGACTGATCTCCCTAAAATCCCACACAGTAAGAGATGAGTAGCTCCAGGAAACAGTTCAGAGGGAATTAGGATAACTGCTAGTAACTCCAGTGGCTTAGGCCAGTGCATACAATTAAAGGGAATAAACCTGAGTCTTGTTGCTTGGTTCTAAGGCTGTTGGCCCTCAAAGCTGACAGAGTGCTATATGGCACCAGGACAGCTTTGTGAGAGATTTGGTAGTTTAAGCAGGGCCTGACTGGAAAGGTACCCTTGCCTTAAATGAAGTTTCAACCTGTGCATTAAAAAGTTATTTACATTTTATTTTGCCTATATAATCTTTGGGTTTTTGCCAGCAGCACTAGCGTCCCTGCCTCTCAGTTTTCAGGGATTATTAGAAAAATTAAGTCAAAGTGTGGGTATATGGGCTATATGGAAACCAAGATGGTTTTGCCTGAGCTTAATGTAGGACAATACTGACTTACGACTTCAGCCTTCTTCAGCTGGCAGAATCATAGAATGGTCTGGATTGGAAGGGACCTTTAAAGATCATCTGGTCCAAGCCTCCTGCAGTGAGCAGGGACATCTGAAGACCAGGTTTCGCCACATGTTCAAGTCTATAAATCTTTATGCTCTGAAACACTTTTTATTTTCTTGTTTCCATATTCTTGAGTGACTTGGAACATGCTGTTGGGATAGTATAAACACACAGATGAGTGACAAAGACTAGCAAAGATATGGAACCATTTACACAGCTAGTAATAATTTAGTGGACTATAGCTCAGGAGGCATACACCAGAGATGTATAAAGTCATGAGTGGCACAGAAAAAGTGAACACAGAATGACTGTCTTTTGTAATACAAGACCTAGAGGGCACTGAACACAGTTATCAAAGTGCTTAAAGTATAGCTAAATTATGAAACTCTCTGTCTTTGGATATTAAGGACACTGTAAGTTTAGATTAGTCCAAAAAGATTGGATTTTTTTTTTTTTGCCATGAATATGTATGCTAACAGTTATTAAATACCAAGATATCACCTCTGGTTCATAAAGTCCCTGAACCACGCTGCCAGAAGCTGTGTGCAATTGCCAAGGAAGATGCATTATATGATTGCTTTATTCTGACATTCTTCCTTAGGCATCTGTTGTTGACTGCCATTTTAGTCTAGATACTGAGCTAAAAGTGTCCTTGAAATGACTTTATATAGCTGATCTCATTAATTTCTTTTTCTCAAAAGCTTATGTTGTATTCCATGTGATTTTGATTAAATGTACTGAATTATGATTCAGGCGGAGAGGAAGTCCTCTGGCTAATTTTTTATTTCTTAGTTTTGGATGGTTTTATGTATTCAGTGAAGAATGAGTTCTCATAAAAGAGCTCAAATTTCAAGCCAGAGTTTGTGATTTTTTTTCCTTGAGTTGCTTCTAGCATGATTATTCTAAAGGAAGTATCTTTTAGCTAGAGCAAAGAGTTATGGGAGAGGGGAAAAAAAAAAGAATTTGCTGAGAGCTCTTCGGAAATATGGTTACATCCAACTTCTCTGACCTAGCTTTGTTATTCCTTTGGGAGACAAAAACATTAATATAATTTATGAACAGCTACGGTACTTCCCTCACAGCAGCTATACCTACAGTAATGAATCACCTTTTTTCTTGATTAGGTAACCACTCCCTCAGCAGACATAAATTCTCAGGAAATGGAGTGTAGAAGACATGAAAACGAGAACTACCAAGAAACTGGGTTTGGAACAAGCAGTATGTATTAAAATTACGAACAAAAAGATAATCTCAGAACTTTAACAGATTTTGCTTTTTTCTATCATAATTCCTTATCCATTTGAAATGATAACAAGAATTTTTCTGCCAGCTCTGTAGATTCTACTTGGGGTTTTGAACAGCATTTCTACTCATGCATTTTCAGCAACAGCTCTGGCCAGGGACCCTTTTCCTTATCTCTGTTCCGGCTCCTCCCTTGTGATAGAACAGCTGAATGAGCTATTCACTGGGTAGCTGAACAAAGAATGTATTTGGCTGACAGTCATGTCTTTTTTTCTTTTTTTTAGCTGGTTTATTTTTCATTATTACCAGGGCTAACAATCTCAAAGGTGGCATACGAGTTACAAAGTCTGTGTGTGTGTGTGTGTGTGTTCATTTTGTTCCTTCGATGACAGTATTAGTTCATCACTGTGAATGAGTTTATCCAGCTTGCCTGATTGCAATATGTGTAAATAATTCAGCTGATAAGTCACATAAGTGATTAGAATGACACGTTTTTTAATTTGCTGCGTTGGGCTTATGGACATAGGCCCTGGTAAAAGGCATTTTACCCCAGCAGTACATTGTTCAAAAAGGTTGTTTTAAGTTTGTGGCTGGCTGGAGCATGAATGCATCTTCAGGTTACAATTTGATGTGTAGTTAGATCAGTGTTCCCACAAAAAGAGGTTTGTGCTTCTCTGTCCCTGAATGCTTGTTCTTGCATCCAACAAACAGTGTGGTACATGAACAAAAACGTTTCTGCGGTCCTATAGGGAACTTATGCAGCTAAAATGTTGTTTTTCAGCTAGATCAGTGATACGCTATCTGGGTCACTAAGCAGGGAACCAAATTCTTGTGCTGGCACAGCAGAGAAGGAATTGTGAGGACATGTCTAATATCCCAGGGAAGATGGAGGACCTCTTTTTTTGTTTGCTTGTTTTGATTTTTTTTTCAGTTGCAGGACCAGCTTAACTTCATATTGCCTTCATATTAAGGCTTCACTGAAGCTACGCGAGAAGGTACATGGGAGGTCTAGTACTTTGTTAAAGTGCGGTACTAACTGTGATTAAGTACCTACAGGGAGCAGATCTGCTGAATAAGAATGTGCACCTTTATGTAGTCCTCAAGAGAGTATTCAGATTTTAATAAACTGGCTCTTACAACTATCTTCTTAAAATTCAAAGTATTAATAAAACCATTTTATAGAGGAGAAGGTGCAGCCACAAGTTCAGGCTATTTCTCAAGGTCAAATAAAGAAAATTAGATCTTCTAGGTCAATATTCACCTTCTATCTTATAAGAACCACCCTTCCATAAATAATCTTCACTGAAACAGAACTCCTAGAGATCCTAATAATTAGAAGTGGTAAGTATCATAAACAGATTAGCTCCAGTCCTGCAAATACACAGATAGCAGAGATTTGCAGGGATTAGGACAGTGCAGTATAGAGGGGAAGGGATATACTTTATTCAGGGTTTTGCAATTTTTCTATAAATACAATGGCCCAATTTAATCTTTCAGGCAAATCCTGAGATTAAACCAGAGATTAAACTGGCTGCTAAATGGTCTTAATAAATTCAGACATGATCAGCTGAATACTATTGGGACAGTTAAAGTATGTCAGTCTTCTCAATTGATCTGGGCCCTTGCTGTCGTGGAAATAAGATTTGCACCCACGGTGATTTTTGGCTTGCAAAGAGGGAGCCTAGGGGAAAATATAGGATCAGTTCAGTATCTTTGGTAAGGATGGTGGTAAGTAGAAGCTGATTTTCTTTGTTTTTCATTGCACAATACTCAGGTGACCACACACTTGATATTTAGGGAGTAAACTTACTATTCAAAGAGTGTCTACATAATTACTCAATTATCTTGTGGCTATGCTGAGAGATTAAAATGTTAGTTTCATCAAAAAAGGCATATAGTGAAAATTTTTGCCTTTTGGTTCTCACAGCTCATGTTACACATGAGGGTTTATTTTAAAAGGAATAGTAGTGAATAGCACTGCTGTGTGCACTGTTCTGCAGAATGGTTAATAGTACTGAATCGGAGTCTAATTGAATTATAGTCTATTGTTAGTTTTATTATAACACTACTGTGACCAAAATGACAAGCCAAGTGCTTCAAAACCTGTATTTCGGTAAAATCTGGCAATGCATAAACAGCTGTTAACATTTAGTCCTCTCTAATATTTCAAGCAAGGGGGAGAAAATAATTTTCTAGTATAACATGTACTGAACTGATCACTTCTAACAGGACTAATTAGTTTATTTTTAAAACCATTGGACTTGTCTAGACAAAGGCTAATTGTTAAATGCAGTTTCTTGGATGGAAGGGCTGACTTGTTTTTTGGCTGAGCAGTGTTGCACAAAATATGGACAGCATATTGGTTTAAGAAAAATAACAACTGGGACCTAGACATGTCCCAAACAGGCCAATTGGTTGCAGTCTGGGTGGCGACCTGAGTTGCTGGATCAGATGGGACTCCCCTAGACAGTTCTCTGCTCGGTTCTCACATCCCAGCTGGCCCCTGATCCTGTGCAGCTAATTCAGCACATGCATTATCCATTGCTATAGATTACTTTAAACTAAAACATCTTACTGTATTAAGTATGTTCAAAAGGACTGTTCTGTGTGACCCTTTCTGCATCTACAGAAATGGTTTCTACAGACCATTTACAAGCATCTTATCTGGGTGCAATCTGGTCAGTTCTGCATTAGGAACCACCAGGAGTGTCTGAAAGGGCCAGACTCTCCACCCAGGATGTTAAGTGACACCTTTAGGTATAGAAATTTGTTTTAGCATAGCAGGAGCTGCCTGGGAGGAATCCTCGGGACTGTCACTGTCTGAAATACCCACCTGAAGATATCTTGGAAGAGTTAGTCAAATCCTTTGTTATGGAGGTGATGAGGAGCTGGGTCCGTCACCTTGTCTTTGCTCAGTTGTGTGTCTCTTCTGTGCAGGGACTAGCTGAGGAGTTCCTGGACCACCCAGGGAGTTAATGAGTTTAGTGTGCTGAGTGCGCACACACAGACATCCCTAAGACCCAGCTACACCACAATTATAACTAAAGGATGAATTGACTTTCATCCATATGTCTCACATAAAACTTGAATTCCACGGCACTTCTATAGTTGAAAACCGTGCTGAACAACATTCATCCAGCTGTGAAATAAGACAGGCAACTCGTGATTTCCTGTGGGTTTTCCTCTGTCTTGTGATTTGACTGGGCACAGGCTTTCCCTGGGAACATGGCTACAATGCCACAGAGATCACGCTGCTTTGCTTTCTGCTGTTTAAAATTGCTGTTTTAAAATTATCTCTAGAGAAATCTGTTTCCAAGACACTGCTTTTTTCCCCCAGAATGAATTAATGTAGTGGGACTTAATTGCTTGTTTTGTATTTATCATTGTCTTTGTCTTATTAAATCTCCTCAAGTCATAGCTGGGGCAAGGGAGACATTGTAGAGCTACAGTCAGTTGGGGTAGGATAAACAGGAAAGTCACGAAATGGAACAGCCCAAAAAAAGAAGGGTCCTGGTACGTTCCAGCAATTAATAACTCCACTTCATTTAAGGTTTTGGCTTAACAAATTGACAGAAAACCCCTTGGCTGCTATTTCCCAGGCCTTATCTAACTTCTCAAAGATTTATTTTGTTAAAACTGATAAAGATCAGCTAACAATTTAATACCAGAATATAGGAGTTTACCCACACAGCTGCTCTTATTTAGTCCATTTTCTAAACTGTGAGGGGACCAGATTTTCTCTTGGCATTTCACTATCTGTATCATATGAGTTAATGTAGTGTTTCTGTTTGACACTGGACCATTTTCCTTGATACAATGTATTTCCTGGCTTGTCAGCACTTCAGCTTTTCTTCCCCCTGATGCAGACTCAGATTTGGTTCAGAATGCTGTATGGCTTTGAAAAGACTGTACCAGTTCCACACCATCGCTGAAAAGGAATCCCTTCTATTCCTCTTTAATATACAATATAAAATTCCCATATTTAAAAATAGGAGTGTATCATTCCAGCACACATCCCAGAATCACTTAACCTGGAATCTTGACTGTAGCAATTACTTGTATCTTGCTCCTTTGAAGAAATTAAGATACAGAGATCTTTGTATTTTTCGGTGTTGATTACCATGTTACTAAGTTTCAGAGGTTAGACTCACCTGTACTATCCAAAGCAGAGAACTACTGTTTCAGAAAGTAGTACCATTACAAGTGTTCCAGTGGACAAGCATCCTGCCCAAATTTCCTTGCTTGTGGTATGAATCTGCAATGTCAAGAATTCAGGAGTTTACAAATGTCTGCCTTTATGCACCAGACGTTTTCAAAACAACTCTGATTGAATCCTCATTTTGATTTACAGACCATTTCTTTCTAAACAGTGCATGACAGATTTATTTACTGCTGGATCACATACCAAATGCGGATTTTCAGTTCAAACCTGATATCCAAATTTCCGGTGTTTTCCTCCATGCCTGTGCCAATGAAAAAGTAAGCTCTGCCTTCTGCTACATTCTCCCTTCAAGACACACAAAATGCACGGTAGTTGGACACAGACAATACTTTCAGGAAACAATAATCCCTTCAAGCCATATAGGAAAGTTTAAGACCTCAAGAGAACAAGCGAATAGCTTTCAGCCATCAGGAACTTGGGTTTATTCCTGCTAAGAGAAAGATGTGACAGCTGGGCACAGAAATAAACCAAAGAAAATGTGTTAACAGGGGGTCCGCCCCCGGTTGCGGGGTATCTCTCTGATGCCCTTCCCTCTGGCATGCCACAGAGTTGCTCCACCAGTCAATCTCCCGCTCACAGTCCCTGATGGCCCTATCATTATCATTATCATTAATAACATTAACATTAATAACAAAATGAAATGCAAAACATTGTAAAAATAGCTGTGAGTAAAAATAATTTCCAGGACCAACCCAGGAGCATGATCAATTTTAATCTGCTGATTTACAATAGTATTCGAGCAAATCCAGTCATAGGCTGTATGAAGCCATACAGAAGCTTCTGCCAACCCTCATGCCACCTCTGATGCCCTGCAAAAAAAACCCAAGTGTCACCTGAGACACTGTCTTGTAAAAGACACGTACTGGAGGGCTGCTGTAGAAATCTGGACCCAGAGAACGGACTTGCCCAGGCTAGGAAAGCAGGGAGAAGAGCCTGGAATTCTTTTGGGAATGGGGCTGCCCATGAAACAAAGACAGCTAGTGGTGCATAGAAAGGGTCTTAGAAGAAAAGGACAATTTTCTGGGACAGAAACTGTCAAAGGCAACCTTTCTTCTCAAGAAATGGTGATTTACTTAGGTGACTTGAGTATCAAAAGCTGCTGGGTTTTTTGTACTTCAGTATGCATACAGAAGCAGCTCAGAGGAATATTTCATCAAATTATATTATTTTCATGTTATCTAATAAGACCTTTTTGAGTTATTTTCCTGTATTTTAAACCAAAAGGTCTCTGTGTTGTGTTTGAATCTTACCGTGAGCTGTGAAATCTAGTCCAAGCAAATCCTTTTCTGCCCAGTATTCAAGATCTCCTACAGGAGCTCTAAGCAGATTAGTGCTGAGAGCCTGAGAGAGTTATAGCTCTCAGATGAGTTCTCAAGTGAGGCATACGGGCATCAGCCGTTAAGATTAGTGGTTCTCGAGGTTCTCATAACTCCTTGGCTAATTAAGATGCAGCCACGTGGTGTTTTAAAGTGTATATGCAAACTGACGGGAACTGATGTACCAGAACAAATTATGAACTCTGGAACCCAGCAGCAGCTGACAAAAAAACTGCTGAAAGCTGCACCAGCACCTCAGTATTTGCTAAGCTGCAATGCCAGAAACCTCATGTGTTGGGGCTGCCTGTGTGCCACCAGGCTTGCAGAGCCAGCCCTTTCCCAGTCATTAGGCTGACCCTCCCAGTTACTTGCAAGGGAAATGTCCTCATGTCTGCAGTTGTGGAGGTCAAGAGCATTTAGTCAGTTGCAGATGGCAGGTCAGATCTGAAGGTGCCTGCCCAAGATGCCTAAGGAAGAAATGAAAAGTGAATTATTTTTTCTCATGACTGGGCTTGCATTCTCAAGGCTGTCTCTGGGAGGTGTATAATTGAATCAAGTAGAATAGACAGCCACAGAAGGCAGCCAAATTTGTGCAATCTGATTTATCTGCACTTGTACTGTAAAAAAAATGCCCTCCCACTGAGCCTATTTTGTGAGAACGTAATTCCTTGTCAGCTGCTTCCCGAGGTGATACTCTTACCAGGAAATTCAACCTCTCTATAGAACACTTTAGCACAGCAGCAGAAGGAACCTGAGCATTTTATTGTTGCTGACTTGATTAAAGAGTAAAACAGTGCAATAATAGTCATCCATGATGCTGAGTCTTCAGAGGTAACACTAAACCATTCTGATTTAACCTATAAAGCTAATGCAAGTATGTTAATATTTAGTATCATTCAGATATTCAAAAATTAGCTTTTTTCCTTACTAATATCATTATCAGTTGAGATTTCTTAAGACATACATAGTTTAAAGCAGTGGAATCGTCAAATTCAGTAAAAAAATAAACCAACATTCTTTTACTTCGTTATGTTTTTTTCTGTGCTATACCTTCTTTTTCTGAGTGAGAATTAAAGGAAAGAAAAAGGAACAAACTTTTGAAACATGGTTTTTGTGCCTTGCTAATAAATGTTCAAAGTTTTTCTCAAAATGCAGTATTTTCCAACAATCTCTACAATTAATAAACACAATCTGCACTAAAAAATCAGAATTAACACAGACTTTCATATGTAAAATGCTCATTAAATAAGAAAACAAAGGTCTCAAAGTAGGCTAAATGAGCAGAGGAGAAGATAAATAGCAGAATGAGCAAGAAGATGAGATTTCATCTTCTGGTAGCAGACTATATTTACATATGCTTAAACCCATCAAGAAATCCTGTGCTGAAACCTTTAGAATAGCAGGCCAAAAAGTGTCTGCAGTAAGTTGAGATACATCCAGGACCTGTTTTAGCAAACAATTTATTTTTGACGTAACTGATAGCATTTATGTAAACGCCAATGTGAATTTGTAAATGATCTGACATATTTGTTTATTAATATATTTTGGCTTTGGGAAGAAAATTATTGCAATATCAATAGTTATGGACCCTGTAACTGGTGGAAGTGTTGTAATACCAAGTAGTGAGACTGCAGAGAGACTGGAGAGTGCCAAGCTGTGATGCTAAAACGTCACCCTTGGCAGTGGTGGCTACACAACAACTTCTGGGACTGCATGTATCTAGGAAGTGGTGCCCAGCACTTCAGACAAAATCTGTGGCTCCCAAAGACACGTACTGCTTAGTCAGTACTCAAATGCTGTGTTTTCAAAGTTTGCTCATCGTATTCTGTGAGTCTATGGTTCTGAGTAATACTTATTCGCTGAGGCAGTCTAGGTATACCTAAAAAACCAATTCTTTAGAGAGGCTTTCAGTTTTTCAAGGAATACTTAGAGCTTTAATTACATCTATTTCTCTTTGTTAAAACAGAAACTAGGACAACAGCTCTGCCCTTGCGGTCCAATTTTCTAGTCTCTCCTCAAAACAGCCTTAACAACTCGCACCCTCCAGCTCATGACTATTTCTGCTGCTCCGTACTCAGCCTTTACATCTCCTTGCAGCTGCTACACCCAGAAGACAAAGCCCCCACCCATAGGAGCCTAATACCTGAATGAGCAAACTGACTGGAACATAGATAAAAAGCAGTTTTCAAGTCAGAAACCACCCTCTTACCCTTGGATGAGCCCTCTGTGTGTTCCAGCTAGATGAATGCTGATGCAGCAGTGGAACAAAAAATGGTCAAAAAACCTTATGCTTCATCTAAGACGTTACCTGCCTGCTCAGGAGATATAAGAAGAGATAAGTAACATTACATACACATTGAATCACATACGTGAACTCAGTTCCTATAAATTAAATTGGGAAAATCTGCCAAGAGATTTGTTTTCAATAAGCACAAATACATGGGGTAGTTTTTTAAGGAATGTTAATAGAAAAAAAATGAGGCACTCCCATGTTTGGGGAGAAACTGAGTTCTCTGCATCACATTATTTATACAACACCCAACTAGTCCCTAGGTTTTTACCAGCACTCAGAGAGAGGAGGCCTGTCTGAAAGTGACAGCAAAGATGGAAATGAACCCACATAAGCAGAAAATATAAAATCATTTTTCTACCCCCTCAAGTGAGTTGTAGTACTGACAACAACGGCTTTACACTGTGCATACTCCATGGGAATTGTTCTCATATAAACACTACTTCCTCAGATTAAAAAAAATAAAAAATCAATTTACTAGACTGTCAATTTAGAATACTAGAAATCTACAGAGGAATTACCAGTGAGTCTCATTTTATTCTGCATAAATAATCCAGATTGTTTTGTGATCTTGCATTTCTAGTGCTCAGAGAGTTTGTATTTCACCCCGTAACAACGGTGAAAAGCTCAGTACTGAGTCGCCATAATGCTACTGAACTGTAGTTGCCAGGAGCAGCACACAACAGGAACAAAGCTTCAGTAACCGTTACCATTGTTCTGGACTGTCACAATTCCCTGGGATGCGCAAATGACTTTCACACATAAGGCAGTAGCATGTTCTCCAGCGGACAGCACAGCAGAGGGGAGAGGGAAGGAGGATGGCTATGCCACCAAGGCCTTTCCTGTGCGACACTAACACAACGCAAATCTCTTCTAGGAGAAAACTAACCCAGCACAGGAGTTTTCAACTGGGTTAGCAAGTTGCACTGCACGAGCAATGGCAGAGTGAGCAGCAGAACTGACACAGGGA
>NW_010142581.1:0-9654 GCF_000699245.1 Pterocles gutturalis | reverse complement strand
CAGGGTGAGGACTGCATTCTTTTCCATGTCACGCTGATGCTTTGGCTCTGGTGTGGGGCTGAACCAGATCCTGGCCTCCAGCATGCATCCTGGCCCCAGGGAGAAAAAGGCAATTTTCTAGATTAAGGGAAACCACCCTCCTCCTTTTAAAGGAAAAGGGAATCCTAGTACTTCTTAGGACTAGTTTACAAAAAAAAAAAAAAAAAAAAAAAAAAAAAAAAAAAAGAAAAAGGGAAATTATTAATAGTAATCAAGCTTTCAGAAGGTGGCAGAAGGGTTGGTTTGGGTTTTTTTTGTTTTGTTTAAAGCAGCAGTTCTATAAAATTAGAGAGTTAAAATGCAGTATACACAACAGATTTTAATAAGGCATCTGAAAGTCTGGCAACTCTGGTGAACGACATGAAAAAAGGTGAAGTATTTCATATTCTAGCAGTTACTGTTTTCCACAAAATTAATCAAAATAAACTGCATCTGTATGAGAATGTTTTATTAAAAATACATATCTTCTGTTTCACATAAAAAGAGCCAACACTGTAATTAAACACAACTTAAGAATCTGGACAGGAATTACTTGAAAAAAATACAGATTCCTGTAACCACAGAGCACCCAACCTTTGACTGCATGAGCCACAAATTAAAATCCTCCTGTGTTCGAGACCCGGAGTGCCTGTCCTGCACACAGCAAAGTGCCCACGAAGGAGCAGCTGGTCAGAGGCAGGGGTGATAACTGCCCCATCCCGGCTGTTTCCCAGCAGATATGTGCAGGTTACATGCGCTCTTCTCCCCAAAAACCAGGGAGGCCTGTCACTCCCCAGGCCTGCTGCTGGGCACAATAAGAAACCTTAGCAGGAGAAATGCTGGAGTGGCACTCGGCTCCAGTGTCACAGGTTGGCCACCTCTTCTGTAAAGGAGGAGACATACAGCACAGCACTTCCAGTTAATTTCACTTAGGATCCAGCAGAAACTCACATTAACAGCACTGTTGAAAGAAATTGAGCCGTGCTTCAGTGATAACGTGATGCAAGTCTTTTTGATAAAGATGACCTTAGCTGAAACCTACACTGGAATCCACTAACTTTTGGATCTCCACTTTCCATAACTTACATCCATCTCAGACTTTTGAAAAGACACAATTTTCAAAGCAAAAAGTTATCAGCTTAGGCAGCAGCAAATACCAATTGAAAGTTTAGTGCATAAAAATCAAAGTCAGAAGACAAAAGAGCTGTCAGAGACATCTGCTATTTAAAGTGCACAGAACAAAACACTGGCTGCATTTACTCTCCATAGAAAACATCAGTCTGCCAGGCTGCCTTTCTTGCTCTGGAGATGTTGAAGATCGAGTGCCTTTTAAAGTCACTGAGAGATGTATTAATCATCCCTCAAAAATATCAAAAAGTTTTGAAAATTCAGCATATCACACCCTGACTGTAAACTAACATTTACTGGCCAACTCATAACTTAAGCAAGGCACGAAGAAGAAAAGACACTGGAGTGGTGGGGAAGCAAGCTGACAGAGAATCACAAACCAGCAATCCTTTTGCTTTGACCTGACAAAGTATCCAAGGATACGAGCAGCTGAAACAGCAATAGCATCTAAGGTTGGACAAGCCAAGTAACTGTAAAACAAAGTTCAATTTTGAAGAAAAAAAGTTGGCTTCCATGTCATTATACATGTTCTAATCCCATACAAGTCATGACCTGATTAAAAAAAAAAGATACTTTGTCTGACATCATACCTTGTAAAACTAAGAGGGTGTTAAATTCATGTAACCTTAGAGGCCTATCTCTCCTTAAGTATTCTTTATCATCTACAGTGTTAATTCCTTAGATTGCAATTTAATCAAGCACTCTGAAAGGCCTGTCACTTTACTGACCATGCTGGGAATTTGTGACAGAGATCAACTCCCTCACTCAGTCCACTATAGTCCGAGGCCTACTAGTTAAGACAAAATGATTCCTCTTAAAATACTGTATCACACAGATTGTAACAGAAAAGATCTGTGCCAGGCACAGTATTTGTTCCTATTGCTAATGCTTGAAAAAGGAAATAAACTCATTTTCAGGATCTTGAATGACTTTGCAGAACTGTAATTACAGAACTCTATTTGTCTTTTTTAGCAAGGCAAATTTGTTTTGGGATTAATGAAATACAAATATCCACTAAGCTCCAGAATCAAAATAACTTTCCTTACTGGAATGACATCTTAAACACAGGATCTCAACTTGCCAAAATCTGAGCAAATCAAATACTTGCCTTAATTACAACACCCTTCAATTCAGTGTCATCAAATTTCCAAGTAATTTCAAAGCCCATATTGAAAAGCTTTGATCCTTAGGGCTGATCTGCTCTGCATTTTAGACGGGAAAAAAATTATTTAAAAACATCCCAGGCTAGGAATTTGTAATCCTTCCTCATCCTTGTAGAGCTACAAGGCGAAGCTCACAAGTTATTCAAAACCTCATCTTGCAGAAAATAGGAATGGAAAGCTTTCTCCAGTTGTGTGGAGACAGCACAGAAAATAACTGGATTTTAAAATAGCTCAACTTGAAAGGTGTTGAAGAACAAGGCTAAAAAGGTTAAGTCTTAATCAGTGATTAAATAAGCTACAGCATGAAAAGTCCAACAACCATAAAGATCAACTCTGAAAAATGCATAAGCTCATTGTTACTTGTATGTACATTTAAAAAAAACCAATCCAATCTAGATTTAAAAATCTCTCCCCAGGGTTATAATCCCCTGCCTAGAGAGATGTTGTTATAGCTTGTGTACAGAGTTCCAGAAGAATCTTTCATAGCCTTCAGAATTCTTCATGGTTTTCCTAATCCATTTTCCAGTGAGTGATATTTCTCTCCAAAACTGAATAATACTTTAAAGTCTCCTTGAAAATCAATCTTTAAGATGGCCTTAAAATAAAAGTCAAGCTTCTAAACAGAGTTTTTAAATAAAGTGGGTTTAGTTTTAATCACAAAATAGATCTGGTGAATTTGCTAACTTATTAAAAAACAGACTAGAAATAAAATTCACAAAAAAGTTCCTAGCCTCCAGTAATTCACAAAATGCTATTACAGTACAGAGGAACATTATTAGTTAAATCTGGTTTATTTTTTCCAATAGCTACTTTGAAAATAAAGGGTAATCTGACACTAATTCTGTTGTATAAGTTCATAAGCAGGTAGCTTTTTGTGTGTGCAGTAGAAAACAAAAAAACCAGTGCTATAGAACTGAATTAGTCTGCCAAATACCCTTTTCAGACATTCACATCTTAAAATACGTGTGTGTCTAGATGAACAAGAAACTCAACAAGGGTGCAAGGGTCCCCCTATGTAGCTCTCACAATGGGATCAGAATCTAAGAACAGCTTATCAAATAGCAAAGAGGTTCAAACCTGCTTTGATCTCACCAAGCAGAAGGATGAACGGATACTATTGTTAGTGTACTGTCCCAGCATTAGCAGCAATTTTATCTGTAGTGAGCTCAGAGTTTAAAAAAAAAAAAAAAAAAAAGTTGTTCAGGAAGTAACACACGAGAACAGCAACGGACTGCTGAACTCGGGTCTCCATTCCTTTGCACCTTGGGAAACTTGACCTTACAAATGTGCAAGGCAGCAGAGAGAATCAAGCCTGTAAATTTCATGGTTTGAATGAGCACAAGGACTTGGCTTCCAAGACTTTGTCTTCTTAAGATGCATGTGTCACAACAGGAATGTCAATTTCTATGGCAGAGAGGCGAGAGCGTGCAGAATACGGCTGAGAGGCATAGCTGTGCATGCTAGGGGCATGGGAATAGAGGGGCTGCCAGAAAGGAGAAGGTAGGCTTTTACACGCGCAGTACCACAGGAACAGCAGAATGGAAGTGAAAAACAGACCACCAGCACTGGCAATGGCAATAAATACAGAGATGTCAAAGCTAAAGACAGGCTCGTATTTTCTGTTCAGATAATTGTTATAAAAAATGACCCAGACTGACGGAGTGAGACAAATGACACACGCAAGCAGGAACAAGAGGCCAGCCACGAGATGGCAGCCTGCACTGTTTACAAGGCATTTGGCCATTTTGATGTTTGGCACACTGGATACAAAGGCTGTGTTGCACATGCCAATCAAGCAGAGAAACAGTGCTGAGACAGCAGTGAACATACTCAGTGGAAGGGCAAACTGAAGAACACGCAAATCCAGTTGATCAACAGCAGTGTACCACTGTGGGTCATATATCACACAGTCTCTGCTCCCATCAAAGCGAGCACACTTAATCCAGAGTCCAGTGTAAACAGTCACATTCCTCTCATTCTTGTTGAATGTGTACAGTCTCATTTGTCTCCAGTTTGGAAGCAGAACTGCTGCAAGGAGTCCAGCCACTGAGGCTGTTCCACTGAGGAAGGCCAGTACAGTTGCTGCATGAACATCCCGACAGCCCATGCTTACCCACAGAAGCCGTTTCCTGCAATTAAAAAGAAAAATTAAAAAATTAAAAATCAGTAGGTGCAAGTTTACAGACCCAGGGCTGACTACAGTAGACTTGTGCCAGGTTAACAAACTTGTGCGGTAGCCGGTAGGCAGTAACCCTCTGGCACCTTCTTTGCCTTACACATGTATGCAGAGGTAACACTGCCAAGTTCACAATTTAATGAAACCTCAGATCATTTCACAGACTGTTATGATCACTCAGCTGACAGACTGCTAAATTCAGTGTGTTTGAGATCAAAAAGGAGCACTTTAACACGTGATTCCACACAGCCTTTCAGCTTGGGTCACTGCATGGACTTCTACAGAGTCTGAGTGGAGAAGGCGAAATCACTGAGTGCGATTTGAGTTCCCCTCTCCTCAACTGGCAGCTCCTTCGCTTTAGCCCGGACATAATATCAGTGTGTGTTTGGCCCTACCACACTGCCACCTGAGTAAAAGGGAATTGCTTAAAACTCTCATCACTAGACTGGACAAGGAACACATGTGCAGGCAGTTAAACACATTTTATAGAGGCTAAGTTGCTGATGAGAGCTGCAAGCTTGTGGAGAAGGCTCTGTCAAGTAACCTACTATGATTTTTTCAAAAGCAATTAACAGTTCTTCCACACTACTTCTCCTTTTCGAAACCAGCTGTCCAAGCACACAAACAATTTCGGGAAGCAGATGGCTTTTCAGCTTTCACATTCTCCTCTTCAGACTAAGCGCTAAAGAATACTGCTTCCTTTTCAATATAACCACTGCTTTCATACATATATAGCCTCTTGCCTGCAGAGATCCTGGGAAACAGCCTCAGTGATGGTTCTTTCAAAAAAAAAAAAAATTATTGAAAAGACTCCTTAAGTAATCCCATATCTGGGTGCTCGAGATACTTTAAATAGTCCTAAACATAATAGGCACTGAGCATCTACCCCAGAGTGTACTTGAAGCCGGACACCAGAAATTATAGTACTAAAAATGAACAGAAACTTTGAAAATTCTGAGAGCCATTAAGTCATAAACTCCTACTGATATTTCTTCCAAATCATTATACTGCATTGTGCCGTTTTGTCTCAAGTCACTAAACAATTCTTTAGGTACCAGAAGTTCTACCTAATGCATATACAAATAACTGAATATCTGTATCTCAGAAAGGCTATGGATACAGTTGCAACCAAAGAAGAATCAGATCTGATCCCTTACCATCCTTCTACACCTGCCAACACCATACGCCCAGGGAACTTTTCAGATAAGTAATTTCCACGTATAGCGGAAGCAGACTACAAGCATTATCAAGCTATACAGCTAGTCACCATTTTACAGATTTATAAACAAATAAATAAAGCCCAGTTTGTTTCATAAGAAAGCATTAGGCATTTATTTACTTTTTATGCCATCTAACCCTTAAGGATTGCAATCGTACATAGGTTAACATTTAACTGCTGATCATACTCTTTTAAAGAAGCACTGCTGAAAATAAATAATGACAACCACACTTATGCTAAAAATGCACCTTCATCATCAAAAAGATGGCATTATATTTTTGCTAAGAATAGCCGAGCGTGGGGAAGCTACTGTTCTCATGGCAGTAACCTGTTCAGATAGTGGGTCACTAATAGGATACCTCCCAGGCAGCAGGACCCAAGGCTTGTTTCCATCATAACTGATTTAATATTATGCTTAACCTCAGCTTCAGTAAGGTCAACACAACCAACACATAAGTAAATGGAACTACAACAGAAGAGCCTGAGGGGTAAATCTAATATAGCATCAATTTTTTTTCCCCTCAAGCTTGATACTTTTGCTCTTCCATAAAGAGTTTGCCTTTGCCTAGACAAAACTTATATGCAGGAAGAGCATACTCCAAGACAGAGGTCTACCAAGGAGCAGCTGGAATAAGCACAAGACCGATGATTTTCAGAAATCCACGGTTTCTGCAAATTCATTTAGAATAGTAGATGATGAAAATCTGGGCAGAGTTAATGCAGGGTGGGCAAGGAGTGATGTGAGGTTCACTCATATTCTCTAACACAAGAGGATGAAAGAAAGAAAATGGGGTATTTTCTTTCCTTCTACATTACCAAAGTATAGTTACAGCAATGACTATGCAGCCAGGATTTAGGACAGCATGCAAAAATTTGTGCTTTTCTATTACCTCTGCTGTACCAGTAAATGGACAGAAGACGAGTCTCTAGTTCATCTTATGGTTGCCAGGTGTGTTTAGGCCACAGTGCATACCTTGGCTTTGCTGGCCATTCCCCACAGATGCACCACGGGTGGGGTTTCATTTTTGTTGGGTTTTTAGGGGCTGGTTGTTTGGTTTGGGGTTGTTTTGGGGTTTTTTTTGGTTGTTGCTGCTATTTGGTTTTTGGAGGGTTTTTTGGTTGGTTGATTTTGAGGTTTCTTTTTTTGTTGGTGGTGGGTTTTTGTTTGTTTTGGTGGGGTTTTTTTTTTTGTTTGTTTGCTTGGTTTTTTAAAAAGAATTCTTAGGGCTTCTCTTGAGGTAGGAAGGGAAAGACATAGAAAGTAGCTCATTTTCCCACTGGACGGTATCAAGGAAAAGTGAATTTGTAGGTGAGTTATCCATGATGCCTCCCTCAGGGGAAACTTGTCCCATCTTGCAAATACGGCTAGCTTTATAGCTGTAATTACAGCTTCAGCTACAAATCCCTGATTAAGACAGTAACAAAACAGACGTTAAGATGGATCCAGTGCACTCACCAGCAGTGTGTTCAAACCAAGAGAAACCTCAGCAACTTTTAGAAGTAGGAAAAAAGGTGTTACTGGATCTAGGAAACAAAACAAAGAAAGAGTCAACAGCACATTTGTTTCATGGAATTCCAGCAAGTGTTTATATTGTAATTCAGAAATAGGGAATCTCCGATATGTTTACATCAGGCCAACTCTATCACTTTTCTACAATTTCCTTTAATTTAAAAAACAAAGCTCAAACTACTTTTTCTCTTCGCCCAGGATTTTTCCCCAGAGCATGTTCTCATTCTACCTACTCATCTCTGTCTTCATGCAACAGATAAGGTTACAAAAAACTCCCTTTCTTATGGGTGTTCCAAGACACGGAGATGTTCACATCCTGAATTTTATGTTTCTAGCAAATAAAAAAAAAAACATATAAAGTAACCTAAAAATTATTATTTCAGTTGTTAGGTTCCAGGCTGTGCTTAAACAGCAGGAAGGAAGGAGTTCAATGATTTTTAATTTTTTTTGGTCAGAAAACAAAACACAGACTGTAACTGTTTATATACTTGTGGTTCTCTACTCCTTCCCGGCTTCTACACAAAGGTTTGAAGGTAAAGGAAGAAAGGCAGGAAGTACTGGTGATGCCTTTTCAATGGCTGTCCCGCTTCTCCAGAGGAAGAGAAAGGATCCTCTGGTGGATTCTCTTTACACTCAGATCTGGGACCCAAATCACTGAGCCTCAAGAGCAGCTCTGCGGGTCATAATAGAAAAATTGCCCTCTTACTGGACAGCACCAGGCCTAGAACCATGTCATTACGTGACTGGAAGAACTACAACCTAAACGTGAGTTTGGTGTACTCACATGTACAAGGACACAGAGTTTATTCTAAATGACCTGTAACAAAATCTGAAATATTGTAACATTTATATATGCAGTCTCCTGGGTGCAACATCAAAGAAATTCTTCTGTCAAACCATCTAGGCAAAAGAGAGACCTTCCAGCACACACTTATGCAACCCAAATTTTTCACTAAATGAGAAAGTTAATTTCCAAGTCTGGAGTCCTCCAATATGAATGCTATTGCACACAACACAGAGAAATGCAGACAGAACCAAATCAAGCATCCCACTGGATTTCCACTGCCAGGTTAATCAAAAAGACTGCTATGAGTAAATGCAGCAATTTGGGCAAACTAACTATGCAGGGCTGCAGAGGTCAGCATCAACACATTCACTGCATTTGGAGAAGTAGCAGCTTTTTTTTTTTTTTTGTTTGGATCTCAAAATAAAATGTATTACTGCATAGCTTGGAGCAACCGTTTTTATTCGCTAACATTTCTGACCAATTTTCAAGCTTTCTGTGCATTTAGCAGCAACTGAAGCCAAATTAAACATGCAGATCTCCCTCTGCAGGCTCACACCCCAAAATACCAGCCAGTGCTCAATAACAACCATAATAAAGTAGAAAATGAGTACTGGCAAACACACCTGTCATAAAGGGAGCCGTGCCCAGCCCAGGAGTCCCTCCCATTAATTAGATTATGAAAACCTGTGGCCACCAGCTGATGTAATAAACACATACAGAGCAGGTAGGGAACATTCTACAATATCCAACTCAGAGAGACATCCATTTCTGCAGACATAGAGTTTCTTTTCTCTTTGTCTATCTGTTTAGTCCACCTGATTTTATTCTCTATCAGTGGTGGTGCTGAACAGCTAGGGACCTCTGTCACCTCTGAACTAGCCATGCCAAGGGAAGAAAGCACGCTTTGGCCAGGATAGGTGAAAGCCTGTCTTGCCTCACATTCTAGACTCAAGCTTCTTACATGCCAAGGATTTTACAGCTGTACTACTCAAGGCTCTTATATCTGATCCACAAAAATTACCCGTTCTAATACCACTTCAGGGACAGATTCTACCATGGCTCCTACTGTAAACATCCATGTTGCTGTAACAAGGGATGATGGCTGAAGCTGGTTAAAAACTGATAAATCATTAACTGCCCAAAAGCCAGGAAAATTAAGCAAAGGAGGAAAAAAAAAAAAGGTGCTTACTAGAGACAATTCAGCGATGAGTAACACCAGCTCTGTTCCCTTAGGTGGCCTTTCCGGGCCGGGGACCCGCCGCTGCTCCGTACAGCCTGCAGGAGGGAGGGCACCGTACTGACACCCAAAGGCATTCTCTAACTATCCACAGCAGCGTTGTCAGTTTAAAAATTATTACGAGTTTTGGATAACTGACCCGCAGAAACTGGAGGCCAACAACTCTTCTGTTTCAGGGTAACTGAAGTAACCCATGCTGAAGCGGTGCCACCAGTCGTTTGTTTTTCTTCTAGAAATCAACCCCCCCGCTCCTGCAGTCCTGCAGAACTGCCGCTAAAATTAAACCCAGGATGTTCAGGACCAGGATTGACACTCCTGGCTCGTACACCAGGACCTTCACGAAGGCCCTGCAGCACGGGTACCTACCTTACCGACCGGCCCGGAGAAAGCAGCTGTCACGCGACGAGCCCGGGACC
>NW_010142580.1:0-1737 GCF_000699245.1 Pterocles gutturalis | reverse complement strand
TAGAATAATATTTTTAATTGATTTTATAGATAATCTGAGAAAGACAGGTGAAACCATCACCAATGCATTTTATCATGTCCCAGACCAAGTCTAGCCTCCTCTACCGGTGAAGTGCAGCCTCCTCCATCAAGGCTGGCATTGACCTCTGAAGAACGTTGCTATTCATTAAATGGGTTTGGGTTTTTTTCTCACACTGTGAAGCCATAAACCTGTATTTTACCTTTCACTGCCATCAGCATTCTCTATCACAGTACAGTAATAGTGCAGGTTTTGTGATCTGATAGGACATAATGAGGCATACAGTAATCATTCATCAAAGCCTGTGCTCCCAGAGTTGCCAATCATGTCATCAAGGTCACGGCAGAGTTTCACTGGCAAAATGCTGTTGGTAAGTCAGTTACTGGTTCTGTGATGACAAAATCTTGCAGGTGATGTACATGATCTCTAAAAAGTGCTCATTTCTTTTTATCTGCTGGTAGATTTATTTTTTTCCTGGAAATAAATACAGCCTCAAGAGGAACACTGTTTTGCCATATCCATTTTATTGTATGGAATTCACAGATTAAAAGCCCTCTGTTGTAAGCTTGATCTTTGCCTTTCAGAGTCACTAGTGACAGAACAGTCCACGTCCAAAATTAGAGAGCAGGCACCCATAAGAGTAAGGTATAATGAGCTATAGGAGAAATAGTGTCCAGTGCTTGGATTATGAATCTTGTTGGCACTGTTTTGAGAACAGTCCAGGTGTCTCGGTGTCTGTTCTATGCATATAGGACGATATTTTATCATTTTCTGCATTCATGGGAGAAAAGGTACATACCTTAGTTTGTCCCAGCCAAACGATAAATCCCTGTAAATACATCTTATATTTTACACAGTTTCATACATATATGTAAATATCTCTTTTCTGTTAAACCGCAGATTGTTTCTGTCTGTCATTCCTGAAGTTTCTCCAGTTTGTTCCTACTGTTCAGATAATACTGTCCTGGGTATAACACAATGTAGCAGCACAGTAAGACGACACAAGAGCTACTGTAACTCTATGACATAAACAAATATATGGATCAGTTACCACCCTGTGGACTGGGATGGCAATGTATTGAAGGGACATATCCACCCTGGCATTCACTAGTTTGCCCAATTCTTACTGTCAATTTTTTTTTTTTTTTTTTTTTTTTTTTTCCCCTCAAACAAATCTCATGTTGCTCATGTCTGCTCACATTTTAATCTCTCTGGATTCCTTTGCCTCATTCTCAGTTCAGCAACACTTCCTAACCTAGTCTCATTTGAAAGTGTCAGTGACATGTATTGTATTCCCTCTGATTGTTAATGAAGATGTTAAAGATGATGTCAAATGCTTCTCTCACTAAACACTCCTTTCTTGGTTTGACATACTGCCATTAAAATTGATGGGTTTTTTTCAGAGCCATTCAGGCACCTTTCCAACTTCATGCGTGTTCTCAGGAATTTAAAATTATTTTCCAGGTAAGATTTCTCTGTGAAACAATCTCATAAAATACACATATAGTTACTGTACCTCTTTCATCATCTGGTTTTGTGATTACATAGGAAAATTAATGATTAAGGTTCCATGTCAGGATTCTTTCTTGACAGCCCTGTTGCAATCAGTTTGCACACGCAAAACAGGTCCAATGCTGCCCTGAAGCGATGAGTTCATTGCACATGCGGTACAAAATAAGAACCGCTCACCCCCGGTCCCTCCCCTCGGTCCCCCCCACC
>NW_010142579.1:0-313 GCF_000699245.1 Pterocles gutturalis | reverse complement strand
AGCTGGGGCCTCTCAGAAGAGGAATCCCCAGCCGTGGGGTTGGAGGCTGCCCACGGGAGCCCTGGGCACCAGCCCCGCAGCTGATGGCTGGGATGCTGCAGGGCGACGGACAGCTGGGGCGGCTAGATAGACGACGTCTGATGGTTCTGCAGATGCTGTGACGACATGCTCTTCGAAGTCGTCATCTCCCCGCACCGAGTGCAAGATGGACGTCACCCTCCACTTGCAGAGGGGGCACTCAGGCTTGTTCTCAGCCCACGGCAGGATGCAGGGGTAGCAGAACTGGTGGAGGCATGGTGTCACGTAGCTGGGC
>NW_010142578.1:0-10779 GCF_000699245.1 Pterocles gutturalis | reverse complement strand
CCTGGGGCAGCAGGAGGTCATACTGGGACAGCAGGGGCTTCAGCGGGGGTGTTCTGAGGGTCTCGCAAGGGGCCTTTGGTTTTCTCAGGTGTGTGTGTAACCCTGAGCCTGTGTAGCAGCCACTGTGTTCCTGGGCGTGCTCTGAGGTACGCAGCCCCTTGCTGATGTCGTGTGTGGCCTTGTGCAGATGAGGCCGACTGTCAGTGTCCCTGGTTTATCAGTTTTGGAGGTTTCAACAGCACTACCAGTCTCTGCAGCTTGTAATGTCTTGAGAGATTTTCTCACACTACCTCCCAGCACACAATTCCTCCCTTTGCCCTGCTCTTCTCTGCTAACAGTTTGTCTCTCTGCACTGGTCAGTAGCAGCGGAAACTATTCACATAAAATCACACCACTGGGGACTTTAGAGAGAGAACAGTGATCTCCGGCAGGCAGGTCAGACAGCGTGGACCGTTATCTTCCACTGTGGGTTGGTTCAAGTACTTCCCTTAAGGGGTGTCTGGGGCAGCAGTGGAGACTCAGGACAGGAGGGGACTGGGCAGGTTTAGATTTCCTTCCAGGTAGGGAAATTGCAGTACTGACTGAACATGTAAGATAAGTCCATGGTGGACCCTGCAGGTCTTACCTTCTGTTTCCTTGAGCCAGCTGATAAAAATGCATGTTTGTATTCTTGCAAAGTCGCCCTCCGCTTTTTCTCAGCTATTAATTTTTTCCTGTGGGATACAAGGATTGGAGAGTCCTGGCAGCATGCAAACAACTGTATGATGTGTCATGGCTACGCATCTCCAGCAGGCTGCTGTAGTCTACAGACAGACATCTGCAGTGCTGACTGAAGACACTTTTAACTAGTTGTTGGTGATAAAATCTTCAGCAGGTACTGCTAGATCGAGAGGATGATGTCTTTCTAAGGCCTTGCCCTGTAAAAATGCCACCTGGAATTGTGCTGCCTTTTGATGCGTTCCTGAGCTTGTTGTGTTGCTACAATAGGAGCTGGTTGTAGGACATGCTGGTAACAAACTAATCTTTAACCTTCTCAGGGGGCGTCTGGTGAAAGCTGAGTGGAAGCCGGAACAGGGCATCGTAGAGCTGCAGTCCCCTGCGGTGAGTCTGCTGCAGTGTCCTTAGTGCCATCATCTCCTGCTGGCCACTGCAGGTTCCTTAATTTGCTGCTTGAAATGGGAGAGCGCCTGGTTGTCAGCAGGGAGCAGCCAGAGCCCATGGTGGATTTGTGCTTCTGTTCCAGGGGAAGTTCTGGCACACGATGGGGTTCACGGAGCGTGGCAAACAGTGCCTGCTGCCCGAGGAAGCGCTGTACCTGCTGGAGTGTGTAAGTAGGATACCTGTGTGTGGATGGGGGCACTGCGTCCTTCCTGAATGACTGGAGGAGCTGTAGCAGCTTTAGGCTGAAGTTTGAAATCGCTTGACTTGCGTTGGTCACTGCTGCAGTTTAAGCAGCTGACAAACACCTGGTTTTTGAGGAATTGTCTCTTTTAGCCTGTTTGCTGATGGAGCTGCTTGTCTCCAGGCCATGCGTTTGTATGTTGAACTCCAAAGCAGCCTCCATGTCGTTGACAGCCTGTGTTAGTTGGACCAGTGGCCAGCTGGTGTTGTGTTTAACCTGCTCCTATGTCAAGTATGACAGTAGAGACTAGGAGAGTTGTAGCTGATCTGAATTTCTGTTAGTACAGCTAGTAAGTCAGCTCTCTTATCAGAATGAGAGAAGCATGAGGAGCATGTTATGAAGCTTTCTGTTGAGATCTCTGTCTACTTTCTGGCTCTGGAGGCAATGAAACTCATTTATGTGTCAATGACTTCTTTACTGAAGTCTGTAGGTACAGAGACTTGAACTTCCACAGTCCAGGAAAAGTCACTGTTCTGGGTATTTCCAGAAACGAGATCAAACCATTATCTTCTGTTCCTTGCAGGAGTTAATTGGAATAAAAGGTTTGACACTGAAAAATCCTTTTCCTCAGAACTGGTGTACAGTTAATGAGGACATCTGAGACTGGTCAGTGCCTTCTCTGTCATAAGCTGACTTCCTCCCTTATCCAGTGCATCGTACTTGTTTTGCAATGACAGTGTTGGTTCTTTAGCTCAGTTTTTCTGTGCTTCTCTAAGAAGCTGATAGGAATTAGTGAAACTCTGTCCAGCTTGGTAGGGCCACATTGAGGCACTAAATCAGATCTTTCTGTGTGAAGGTGGTTGGCATGGGAGGCAGCTGCATAGCAGCCAGTGCTGTACATGCTCTACACTTAAGCAGAGATCTTTGGGGTTGGTACTTGATGCCTCTTCCTGGTATGTATGGCAGAAAGGAATTTAAGTGTGGCAGACGGAGGTGAGGCTAGGTTACTTTCAGTGCTCCTCTGCTTGCAGAAATGCTGGCTAGGGCTCAGTTGGATTTCTGTGCTGTAGAGAGGGGTTTTTTGTCTCTCCACGGAAGCCTGTTGTCAGTAGATCAGCTGCACTGATCCAAAGAGGAGCTTTTTTCCCTTAGCAAAACGTAATCAGATTGTGGGCATTTGTTGCCATCCCTTTAAATCCTAACTGCAAAGATAGGGCTTTTTTTACCTCTGGCAATTAGCCAATAGATGGTAAACAATTTGAAAATGAAATTTAGTCAGTTGCTGAGTACAAAATTTCTTCCCAGAAGCAGACAAGACCTGTTAGATGCCTTCAGCCCATCCCATGGGAGAGGTGTGGTTCCAGGTGTTTTGTTTTCTTTGTTTACTCATAGACACATTAAAAAAATAAGGAAAAAGAGGTGTAGTTTAGCCACCAGTTGTTGGTGTTTAGGGATGCCATCAGTGCCTCTGTTCCAGCTCAGTTGTGCTGGTCCTAAATCACTGAGATCATCAGAGTTAAAGCAAATTATCTCCCAAAGCAATGGTTATTTTAACAATTGAGTGTCATGCTCCCAGCTGCATCCTCCAAACAGATGCAGTGCTGGGGCACAAGCTGACAGCAGTGGGTGGGAACTTCTTACCTGGCTGCGAAAACCAGGGTGTGGGGGAAGTGGGCATGGGAGAGGGACTGTAATGCAGGTGGCACATGGGGAGGTGTGGGTATCATGTGAGGGAGGGTGCTGAGACCAGTGGGAAGAGACCGGTGTGAGCTCGCATAGATTTGTTCCCTGTGATTCTCTCAACACCAAGCTTTTGCCCTGCAGGGCTATGTTCAGCTCTTTTACAGAGATCTGCCCCTGTCAATCCAGGAAGCCTACGAGATCCTGCTGGCCCAGGAGGCAATGAGCCTGCCCCATTACCAGGTGTGTTGGGACCTCTGGCTGTTGCAGGGAAGATGGAGGCAGAGACTCCAGCCTATGCCAGGCAACCTCTTCCAGTGGCTGAGAACAGAGTGGGACAGTTAGGAAGGGAAGGGGAGTTATTCTCAGTTTTTCCCACTCACCTTCTTCCAGATGATCAGTTCCTGTTTCCCCACCTTTGCCTTGGGTTTTAACCCTGGTGTTTTCTGCTCTGCCAGTGCCACACTGTTTACCCAGTTGTAGCAGAGCTGAAGTAAATTGTTTGGTTTTAGAGTAGTCATTTAACCCTCTTGCTTTCCTTTGCTCTAAAGGTGTTCAGCCACTTGAAGCAACTGGGTTATGTTGTACTGAGATTCGACCCCAGGTAACCAGCTTTTCCTTTCCACACTGCTTTCTCCTTTCTGAAGACCCTGAGCAGCTCTGTGCCCACTGCATGGCCCCAGTGGAACGGCAGAGAAGAGGACTTTGGCCCTGCATTCCATCTCTTGGGAGGATTAAAGGCTAAAAGTGGCACTCTACCCTTCCTTGCTCCTCCCTCTTGAGGAGGTGATTGGGAACATGAAATGGTGCATGAACTGGGGAACATCCTGATCCTGCTTGTGGATTTTCTGTGCCTGGAAGAAAAAAGTTTTTGTTGCTGTATGCTGGGGGCTGAACAGAAGGGTAGTTTCACTGTTGGGCCCTGCTGTCAGCCTCTGTGTTGGTGTCTCCTTACAGCACTGTCCTGTCTCCCTACGAGAGGCAACTGAACCTGGAAAGCCACTGCCAGAGCTCTGGGAAACACCATCGCAAAAGGAGGAGGAGTTCCAGCCCCCGGTAAGGATGTGGCCCGAAGCCTTCTTCCATTTTCTCCCAGGCTCTGCATCTTGGGAACAGCATCCTCAGCCTGTTGTGCTGTGGATGACCTGTCTGGCGCAGCTGCTCTTGGCTGTCCCCCTGCAGTGCAGTGCTTTTCCTGAACTCTCTTCAGTGTGTCCTTCTGTCACATCTGTACTCCTGCAGGGCTAATGGGGGCAAACTGCCCCTGAGCCTCCCAGCTGCAGTGGTGAGATGCCAAAATAGAAGGGCAGAAAGCTCAGTGCAGAAGAAACAGGTGGCAGATATCTCCTCTTGCTCTTTTTTAGAGGGAGTGCAGGCACCACAGTGCACATCTTGCACTTATCCACTCCCTCAGTGCAGCTTACATGCTAGGACTGTGCAACAGAGAGCATAATTGGGTCCTGGTCCTTGCACGTGGCCTCTAGACATTGCCAAGGTGCAAACAAGCTGACATGATCAGTGATTTTGCTAATAATTATCATAGCTTCCAGTAGGTGGCATCATCCTTTAAGAAACAGGGACAAGACTAGTCTGCAAGTCCTTTCCTGCTAACAAGTAAATCAGTGCCTGAGGAGTTATGAAATTCTAGGAACTGGGAGAATAAAACTGGTTTAAGAATTGTCCCATTTTCTCTGGGACCAGAGACTGAGCCTCGTACCAGTAAGAGGTGCCAGCAGGAAGTTTTCTTCCTGGCCTGTGCTGGTTTGGCTGAAGTCCGTCATGTTTGCGTGGAGGTGTTTGGGTCAGTATTTGGGGTGTGTGGAGGCTGCAGGGCAGGTTGGGAACGTGTGTCTATGCAAATCAAGGCTGGGATTCTCCTGGATGCTGAAGTCCAACCTCATGCAGGACTGCTGAGAAGTTTGTTCTGCCCTTGGCATTCACTGCCCAGTTTTGCCCTGCTTTTTTCCCTTCTCATTTTGTCAAACAAGCAAACACCCTCCTTCCAGGCGAGGTTTTTGTCAAGGACTTGCAGACCTGTCTGGGGATTCCTGACACCTTTGCTGTCCTTCCTTCAGGCTTGGCAGGCTGCATTCTTCCTGTTAGCAGGGAGGAGGCAGGATTCAAAGACAAAGTTCTTTCCTTGTCTTTTATGCTGCTGCTTCTGCCTTTAGGTCTCATGAGAAGAAATACAAGGTATCTGAGGACCATCCAGAAGCTGAATGGAGCTCCGAAAAAGCTGGAGATGACTGTGGAGACTCCAGTTGCCTTCCCATGGATGAAAAGCCATTGTCAGAGCAGCCAAAGCAATCGGACGCTGGCAGTGAAGAAGAGGGGTCAAATCCAGTTCCTCTTGATACAGGACAAAAGGACTCCCTGAGCCACTCTGGCAGCTGGGCTGGAGACCACAAGGAGAGCAGCCCTGGCACCCATGGACCCCGCTGGGATTTTACCACCATCATCTTGCCAAATGTGGCCCCAGACCAGCGGTGCACACATCTGCCCTCACCTGACAACAGGCTCCTGCCAGAGAATGTGCCAGGGAGGGAGGTTGATGCAGCTTGCTGGTGTACACGCATCAATCAGAAACAGGAGAAGCTGTCACGGAAAGAAAGGGAGCAGCGAGAGAGGGAGAGCAGGTACAAGAGCAGTGTCAATGCTGACCGGGAGGTGAGGCGCTGCTCCAACTGGCAGGAGTACAAAGCCCTTTTGAAGCAGAGGAGTCAGCAGAGGGTTTGGAGACGACCGCCACATCTCTGGGACCAAGCTGTCACACCTCTTTTGCAGCCAGATGAAGCTACCTCAACAGGTAGTGGCTCTGGGAACTGGACAGGGACCCCCTTCTGCCCCCCCAACTCTGTGAAACATTGCCTAGTATGCAGTGGCAAAAGGGATGATATGGAGAAGCTGAACATCAGTTTTGGGGATGGTACTTTGAGAAGGAGAATCTCCATCGAAGCTTAGGCAAAGCAGGCACAGAGGAGCCTGGCCATGGACATGGGGAGAGAGAAGAAAGCTTGTCCTCTGTCTTTCCGTCTCTTTCTATGGCGCACTCAAGTGCCAGGATAAACAGGGACTTGGGAGGTCTTCTAATCCATTCCCCATGTGCTACTGTATTGCAATCCTTCTTGCTAGGCTGTTAGGCATTTGAAATCAGGGCCAGCAAGATGCAAAGCAGTTGCAGGGTGTTCTGGGCTGTGTGCTGGGAGGAGATGAGGAAGTTGAGGTCTTTGAAGTAGCCAGTGGTGACTGTGGTGCTGCCAGCCATTGTCGGAGGAGGAAGGCTCGTGGGTGGTGGTGGAGTGCTTGGAGGGCCCTGCGAGAGAAATAGCTGGTTTGATCCTTTCCTGTTCCTTCTCCTTCCAGCTGCGCTCCTTCAGCAGATCAGCGTGCTGCAGCCCTCCCACATCCTGGATGGAGCCTCCCGGTTAGTATCCAGACAGCCAGCTCGTAGCTATTAAGGAGTGGGGATGTCTTGTGACTGTCCTGCTTGTGAGGTCTGTGCGATGCTCACAGCAGCAGTTTGGGAGCTGCCTGGCATCCAGGGTGCCGAGAGAATCCAGTGCTCTGCTCCATGAGTTGCATTTGTAGTGAGGGGCTGATATTTCCGTGAAGTAGCAGGTCCTGCAGCAACAGAGCTGGGGCATTCCAGGCCAGTTAAAACATTGGGGTTGCGCTCTCTCTTGCTGTCCCCTCTCTGCACCCGAGCCAGGTAATCTCTCCCAGAAGTTTGGTTGGGTTTTGTTTGTGCCTTATCCCTGCTGCAGTGATTGTCAAACCTTGGCTTTGGGACTTTTGGTTCTGCCCCTGCCTCGAAGAGTCTGTGTGGTGTTTGTGTGCAGTCCCTGTAGGGCAGAGCAGTGCTTTGCTGCTGTATCTGTTAGTCGTGCTTTTTGCCAGGGGTTCCGCAGAGAAGGGAGTGCGGCAGATGTGGAGCAGCAGCTTGCTCTGGTCTGACTGCAGGAAAGATCTGGAAAGTAATTAGTTGCAGGGTCAGCTCTTTGAGGAGTGAAGCTTTTCAGAGGGCTCAAACTAGACAGGCTTCAAGAGCTTTTGCTCCCTCTTTCTTCTGCTGGTATCTATACCCCACAATGGTTCATTCCCATATGTATGTGGACGTGTTCTCTCTTCTATAGGCTGCAGGAGGACCCAGAGGGCATGAAGATAGACTTCAATGTGTATCAACCAGATGCTGTGGCCAAGTTTAAGAAGACAAACCCTGGGAAGCCATATGTCAGGATGTGTGTTCGGAGGTAACCCTGGGTCTTGTGCTGTATTCTGAAACATCAGCAGTTGCTGTTGCAAAAGTGAAGTCCTAATGATCTGTAAATGACCCAGCATCTTGTGATCTTTACAGATCATCAGAGTGCCTCCCTTGAGGGTGGTCCTGCCCAGAATTTTTTTTTTCTTTCAGTTTCTCCTTTGTTGGAGGTTGTGGCTGACAACTCCCCCAGCCCTTGCACTCAACCCACACTAGTTGGTCATCTGGTGGATGCTCATGTCTGAGTATTACAGGAGTCAGGAAGCCACGGTTGTATTTATGCAATGCTTGTAGAGCTCAGTTTTGCAGGGAGCTGTGTGGCACTTGAATGCTCAGCCAGTGCAGATCCCTGTGGATTTCTGCAGAGGTGTACCTCCCCAGAGCTCACTACAGGCTCACGGCCATGGGCTTAGTATTTTGATCTTTGTCAAATGTAACTTTAAGATCATTACAAACAGAGGATAGGTGTAATGCAGCTTTGCAAAGGTCTGTCATAAGCAAGTGAGATGATCTTGCTTTATAAATATTTTAATTTACAATCAGACTGTGCAGAATTAAAAGGAGGGGAAAGCAGGTCACATGTTGATCCCAGCAACCTAAAGATCTTCCTAGCACAAAGGTATTAAGATTGCCCTGGATTGGTGATTTGCCAATAGCCCTGTGAGCTGCATCTAATAGGCACAGTGTGGGGCAGCGTGCAGTTGCCCTTGGTTTTGGCAGACAATTTGACAGCTCCCAGTTCCCGGCATGCAGGGTACTCTCTCAGTGCTGGCAGCCTCCTGCTTTGACTGAAAGGGGTGGGGAGGGTCACTACCAACTCCTAGGACCAAAGTGAGCTGTTCTGATCGTTGGCCAAGGCTGCTTTGTTGTCTCTGTATTCTTCTTGCTTTGAGAACAACAGGATATTTTTTCCTCGCAGCTTTGACGAGCAGATTCCATCCCTTCGGGCTTTGAAGCAGATTACGTATCAGAGTGGGGATGTCCCGGTGGTCTTTGCACTGGTGGATTATGGAGAAATTGCCTTTTATTCACTAAAGGAATTCAAGCTGCCAGTTGATGTTAATGACTGAAGTTGCTGTCGCTTGCAGAAATGATATGGGATGAAGGGAAGAGCTTTACTCAGGATTTGTGTTCTTAATTAATGAAATATTACAGAAAATAGAGCCTGTGATAACTGGAACCTTGGGTAGTTGACCATTTTATTCACTGTAACAGACTTCACCTAAACAGGTGGCTCAGGCATAATAGTAAGACTTACAGTGAACAACTGTATATGGCTTTTCAGGGCATTTCTGGACTGGAATACACACTGCTTTGTGCTTGAAGCCACTGACTCTCCAGCTTTCTCCTCTCATGGACCACTAGTCTGCCATTTCTGTGTCATCTTTGGCTGACCATTAGAAAATGCTTTTTTCATCACTTTGCTGGTGATGCTCTTGTCACTTGTTAAGAAGTGCTGTGCTGCACCAGTCGAATGGTTGGAGAGTCATTGAGGTCAGTCTGGGACAGAATAAGCTGATCAGATCAGTGGTGGTGTCCTGAGCCTCTGTCATTCAGCTACGCCAACAACTGGTCAGGTCAGATTCTGATCTGAAAAAGGCACAGCCAAAAAACTCGGCCATCCAGAGTAAACTTTCCAGGCACTTGAGAGCAGGAAACTGTGCCTTGCTATTTCGTCAGCTGGAGGTCACAGCCCCAGAGCGTTGCAGATGGCACCCCAGCTTCACGCTGTAGCGGCTGTGCTGAGATGCATTTTGGCCACACAGCATTGGTACAGCACGCTGTACCTGATGGTCTCACCAGGGCTGTACTGCAGCCCCCTCTGTTTCAGCCTACATCCTCTTTCCTGGCTGTGGATCCTTGTCTTTTCTTTTGCAAGTGAGAGATCTGCGAGTAAAGAAAGAAGCTACAAATTCCTCATGAGCCTTCTAGTCCTATGGCTGTTGTGCTCCAAACTGAGGACGTCATTGCTTTCCAGGCCCTACTGTGGGAGCTTTCCACCAGGGTATCAGGTATCAAATTTGCTTTAGCCTCTATGCAAAAGTGCCAGAAAGTCTGCTCAGGGGTTAGAAGTGTGCTGAGTGTGGCTGTGTTCGGTATTGAAGTTCTTCCGAACTGTAATAGCAACTGTTTTAGATTTTATTTGATAATTTTTTAGTTCCTTTTGGAGATGGGGAGAAGGTGGAGCAATAAAAAAGCCTTTTCCAACAGTGTGAGCTCTTCAGTGTGGTTCTTATTTCTGCAGAAATGTTACTAAGTTATGCAGAGGGAGACACTCTTTGGGAGGCTGCTGGGACCCCAGTAGCACCAGCTGGTGAATGCCTGCTCATGGCCGTACAACCCTGTGGCTGCATAACCCCGCTCCTACACGCGTCTGTGTTTGCATCCAGCTGCTGCTCCATTCCCTGGGAGGGCAGCGTGACTCAGAGCCTGGAGGAGTCCCTGCGTCCGCATGCATCTTCATCCTGCGTGGTCAGAGGTATCGTAGCCCAAGGTGATGGGGATCTGCTGCAAGAACTGTGCCTGGTCCTGTTTCATGCACACACCCCTGTTATCAGATGCTGGAAGTCAGCAGGGCTGTGCTGAGGTGAGGGTCTGACAGCTCCTCCCACACACCTTCCCCTTCCTCTTCCCTCCTTCAAGCGGTGCTTTTGCTCCTGTAGTCCTCTTCAAATGCTGGGGTTGTTGGCAGCTCCAGTCTGTGCCCTCAGCGTTCTCCCAGACTGTTTTGCAGATTAAAGGCAGTGGAGAGAGAGTTTCCAAGAACAGGCGCAAACAGAAGAGCTCCAGTCTGACCCACAGGGCTCGTGTTTGTCTTTGGAATTAGGTCACACTCCCTCCTGTTGGTTTCAATCAGTCTCATCTGCTTCTGCCAAGGTGGAATTGTATCAATGAACTCTACAAGAGCCACCCAGTGAGTTTCGCTGGGGCAGGGACTCCCTGATTCAGCACAAAACAATTACAATTTAATAACCACTGCAGGGAGGATTGAGAAACTGTGGCTGCCTTGCTGAGCACCACAACATCTGACGGTGCCTTTACCAGGATGGGATTATGATGCAGACTGATACCACTGCTTCATTTTGGCTTTTGATGTGGATCAACTGGATGTTGCAAGAAGATGACAGAAATGAATATTTTAATTGAAAAATATCCCTTTTGGAAGTTTGTCTGAAACATTGAGCATTCCTGGCCCCTTGTCAGAGGTAATTTCAGCATTTTGCACAGATGCAGAGATGTTGACAGACAGGGGACTGCCCTTGCACTCCACACAGCTGGGTGAGGAATGGGGGGTGGTTGTTCCCTGCAGTAGGATAGAGGCTGCCTGCCACCGAGCTGTGTAGCAAGACAGGGCCAGTTGTGTGGCTCTTACCAACTACGGCTCCAATTTCTGTTAAGCTTTTCCATCTCTTTTTTATCAGGAACGGTGGCACCTTCCCTCGGTTTCCTGCTCAGTCCCTGCCCCTCGCGGGGCTGGCGGACGAACAGAGCGGGGAGG
>NW_010142577.1:393-1668 GCF_000699245.1 Pterocles gutturalis | reverse complement strand
CATATAATAATATATAGCTCCACTCCAGAAGGTCACTGTTTCCTTTAAACAATACCTTCATTTGTTTTTTTGTTTGGTTTTTTTTCTCCCTTTCTGAGCTAGATAAGCAGCAAAGCACCTGCACAGCCCCCCCCCGACACCTTCCACCCTTTTAAAGAACAAGCAGAGAAAAGCAGCAGCCAAGCAACATTGCACTAGCGACCTTGCAAAATTATTTCGGTGAGAAATCTCTGGCCGCTTTCCAAGACAGCACCTGCAAGGCTGGGCGGATAAACACCATGTGAGAGCTAATTGACATGGGGAGGATGCTGTCCGGCAGGAGAAAGCAGACGCCAGTCAATGGGAATCAGAGAGTCATGGAATGGTTTGGGTTGGAAAGGACCTTAAAGGTCATCTTGTTCCAACCCCCCTGCCATGGGCAGGGACACCTCCCACTAGCCCAGGTTGCCCAAAGCCTCATCCAGCCTGGCCTTGAACCCCTCCAGGGATGGGGCATCCTGGGGGAATCCTATGGATGGATGCGGAGCTGCCAGGAGTCAGCCCGCAGCCTGGATTTTCCTTGCCTGTACAGTGGGAGACGGAGCAAGCAATGCTGAAATTATTCATTTACAGCTCTGTGCTGGGATTCTTGGAGTTAAAACCTGTAAAATTTAAAGCCTGGTGTTAAGCAACCACTCACCAGCCGAACAGCACATTTTTACAAATCTGCTGGCAGCAAGGACAAGCTGGGAGATGCTTCCAGGGATAATAAAATGAGAAATAAAAATCTCTGGTGGGAATATTATTTTGCGCTCCTGAATTGCAGCCTGGAAGAGGGACTCCAATGCGTCTCTGCAGATGGAGATGTATGGGAATGTTGCGGTCCCTGGGCTGTACCCCAACACCAGCCCATCCCTGTCTGCGGAGCAGGAATATTCGCTTCCCTGCTTCCCTGCTAAAGTGTTTTCTGAAACACTCTGCTCCTCTAGGACCACTGGTTAAATTCTCCTCTTCGAGGCGTTTTTTTTTTTGGCCCAGCTGGCATCCTCCAGGATGCAGGAAGCTGCTTGGAGGCTGTAGCCTCACCCCCAGGTAATTCTACTTGTGTTCCAGGAGCTGCAGTGAATTTTACTGCTGGAGCCAACCTCCTTTTTTCCAGGCATGAGCAGCAAATCATCTCAGACAACCCACCCATCAACCTGAGAACATCCCTTAAATGCATCCTGCTTTGTAAAACTGAACTGCAGCTCCACCAAAAAATATAAAAAAAAAAAAAAAGAAAAAAAAGGAAAAAGG
>NW_010142577.1:0-223 GCF_000699245.1 Pterocles gutturalis | reverse complement strand
CAGGGTTTGCAGCCGGGTCTCCAATGCAGCAGGAGTCTCTCCATATGCGCACCACAAAGTGCTGCAGGGTCCCTTCAGGTGAAGGCACCATTTGAGCAAAAGCAGTTATTAATAGAAAGCAAAATGTGTTTGTGAACACGGGGAGGAGAGATGAGTTGGAGGTTAAAGCAGTAACTTGGTGAACAGCTTGGTTTGTGTGTGTATATGTGTGTGTGTATATATA
>NW_010142576.1:1735-4628 GCF_000699245.1 Pterocles gutturalis | reverse complement strand
TTTGTCATATACCACACACACAGAAAACCTGTAATTAAAAAAAGCGGAGCAAGGAGCATCCACTGTAGAGTGTTAATGTAAACCTGACCAGTAGTCAGTTAACATTTAAGTAGGAGGACTCAGAAAAAGAGAAGGTGAGTCCCCAGAAGAGGAAATACTTACGGGGTAATAATCAACTTGGAAAAAATCCCTAAGGGAAGAAGGAAGCAAAAGGGGCATAAATACAAATTGCGATGATGAATCAGATGGAATGCGATAGGGAGCAAGAGGAGAAAAAATCAAGGATCTAATTCTATCAAACATTTTCATTAATGTTGTAAAAATATAATAAAGAATACACTTTAAAAATAGTACATGATACGAAGAAAGGAAAGGTTATAAGCACAATATCAGAATAAAAAAAATGACCTTAGAAAAGGTATGATGGAATTCAAGGCACAAGTATTATATTTGGGAAAAAGAAATAAAATATAAAGCTTTAAGCATGGGGGGAAGAAGTGATTAGGCATAAGAATTTAAAAATATTCTTTTTTATTTGTTATTTTAATTTTTGAATGTTGAAAGGAAGCCTTTTAAATTTCAAATCTAATCTGGGGTAAGCAATTCTATTGCATTTTTATTCTGAACAACTCAAAAAAGTATTCTCTTTTGAGAGAAATGAACAAAGCAGTTGAGGTAATAAGTTTCCTTTTTCATGCAGAAAAGAACTTGCTTTATGTAAAATTCCATGAGCAAGACAAATGCTGCTTCTTTCTGATAGTAACAACCACTCCAGTCTTATTTTGCATATCTTCAAATTCTCTTGTCCAAGACAGTCACAAAAACTAGCTGAAAGTCTACTTTAAACACGTGTTTACATGGCAGACAATTATAAGCAGGTCATCATATGACACTGATGTTGATTACAAATGTTGTGCCTCTGAAGCAAATCCCTTCTTCCTGGAATTCTCTCTTTGAAAACACAGCATCTTTACTGCAAACTGCAGTGAAAACGGCTTCTCCAGATGGCAATCCCATCCCAGTACAACATCTCTTCATACAGTGTTGCTCTTAACTTCCTGCTACTACTATTTAAGGGTGTAAACCAAAGCTTGTGTCTGGGGAACTGATTACCCTCTATTCTGCAGTATAAACACAGAATACTTCCATTTTGAGCATCCCTCATCTCCCAGCGCTGTTCCAATTACCCTGGATGCCAAGATTGCCATTGGAAAGTATTTACTGAGTAGCTCAATCTTCTGCTACTTCTCAAGAGTAAGTGGTACATCCTGGAAGACCTACTTCTACAGATAAGAAAGTTTAACGTGATAACAGCCATACAGATATTTTTCTATTACATGATGCTGTCACTGGTCCAGTTCAACCAGGTTTATTCTCTGGTTGAATTTAATAAGAAGCATGAACCACTATGACTCAGCAGCAGTTGCTTTGCATCTTTATACGGTGTTTAAACACTTGGTATGGGAATGAATCCTCCCTATACGCCAAATTCTGCCACCCGACTGAAGGAATGTTCAGGGTACTTATGATGGATGATTCAAGATGCTTCATGGGTTATTCAGTGACATGCAGTTCAGCTTGAACTGAAGTATTGGATTTTAACAGCCATTGCAAAAAAGTTCAATAATTATTTTCTTAAGATGCTTCATGGGTTATTCAGTGACATGCAGTTCAGCTTGAACTGAAGTATTGGATTTTAACAGCCATTGCAAAAGTTCAATAAATATTTTCTTTCTTCCTAACAGTCATTTTCTCTTTAGATGTTTTGCAGGGAAAAATAAGAACAATAACATGTTAACCACTACATAGTTCTTTTTCTACACAAAACATTCTACTAGGCATGGCTTTTTTATTTTCCCTTTTGGAAACCTCCCAGATAGATGTACTACTTCAGATTCAGAATTTAGAAAGACGAACACCCCTCCCCACTATCTTCTGTAAACAATTAAATAAAAATTAAAAAATTTTCCAAATCATATTTGAGATAATATAAACCCACTCAGTTAACAGATTTATATATAGGGCTTTTTTTTGTGGACTATGTCCCTAAATGATATCAATTGCTGTGCTCCACTAGGAGCTAAGGATCTAACCCACAGCTTTTTTCTTTGTAATATACTCTACATTTTGCTTCCTACATGTTTTGCATCTACAACCAGACAAGAGTTCTACCTTTGCATGTGGGAAACTTAGCTATCAGCTTAATTTCATATGACACTAAAACGCTAAAGATCAAGGGAGATTAAGCATTAAAACTTGAATATATGCCATTCTCAGTTCAAAATCACTAGGCATCATTTTCTTAGAGCACTCACATATTTGTCACCTTCACCTCAAGCTGCTGTTCACATCTCTCAAAGATTTCATTGAAATACAGAATGCTAAAAAAAGTTCGTACTCAGTGAATAAAAAGGTGATACAAAATATTAAATTTATTTCTTCCAGATAAAATCCAGCAAATCATGGCAGTACCAAAAACCAACTTATTTGCTTCATTTGAGAAAATCTTTATAATTAAAACAGTATCAGCTTAGCCAGTGATAACCACATGACAGAAATATGGATGTCCTTCATTCTTTTAATCACATAATTAAAACCTATCTCAGAAAATAAGATGGGTTTTTCAAGAGACTCTTCCAAAGGAAATAAACTATTTAGAAAAGCATATTATATGTTCACTGATCTTTAAGCAAAAAAACTTGAAACAAAGTTGTTCAGAAAAAGAATCAAGTATTCCAGAAACAGCAGCAAAGTTCCCGATAAGCTAATATACATTCAAGTAAATTCAGATACTCTTTTGAAAAAGTCAGGACACACCAATCTATAGGCTCAGTATTAAGTGTTTCATATTTATTTAGGCCTTTCAGATATTGTAAATCATATAAAATCCAAT
>NW_010142576.1:0-1725 GCF_000699245.1 Pterocles gutturalis | reverse complement strand
AGAGATGCATTATGTTCAATCTTCTAATTAGAGCCTCTGAACTTTGCGAAGACTTTCATTTACCCTATAGATGCTGACTTTCCATTGTGTTCAAAGGCTTCTAACTATTAAAAATTCAGTGACTTCCTTAATTAAAATTAATGAAGGAATGCAACAAACAAATC
Organism: Pterocles gutturalis; assembly: GCF_000699245.1. Taxonomy (NCBI): domain Eukaryota; kingdom Metazoa; phylum Chordata; class Aves; order Pterocliformes; family Pteroclidae; genus Pterocles; species Pterocles gutturalis. The sequence continues at coordinate 1,561 of NW_010142576.1, read as the reverse complement.
AAAATTGATCATATTGTATTGTTACAATAAAATGATAACAAAACAAAATCGTAAGCAGAAGTATACATTCACTTGAATATCAGTTCTTCAGTCATTTGAGGACCTAGGTTATTGCAAACTATTTTAGTAGTTGGAAACAAAGCAGTACAATTGTTGGACCAAATTACACAGAATCACAGAATAACAGAATGTTAGAGATTGGAAGAGAGCTCGAAAGATCATCTAGTCCAATCCCCCTGCCGGAGCAGGAACACCTAGATCAGATCACACAGGAACACATCCAGGCGGGCTTTGAATGTCTCCAGAGAAGGAGACTCCACAACCTCTCTGGGCAGCCTGTTCCAGTGCTCTGTCACCCTCACCGTGAAGAAGTTTTTTCTCATATTCAAGTGGAACCTCCTATGTTATTAATCCCAATAAGTACACAGAAGATAAAAATATCCAGTTGACTTTGTTCTTTAATTTCTTAATTTGTTATTCATTGTGTTATTTGCACAGGTGTGCTTTTGATATTTTGAATGCCAGAATGGATGTCTGCTTACAAAAAGATATAGGAAAATATTTTCCTGTCTACCATAGGCATGAAAATATGGCTAAATCTTGTTTTCAAATGTATAGCTGATGCAACTATGTTCACTAAACTATATTTTGTAGGTAAAATATATCAGGGACCTGACGCTTTTTAGACAAAATCAAAATTTCAAAGTACATTCTAGCTACTGAATGCATGAAGATAATAAACTATGTATGAAGTCCAATAGTGAAAGTACAATAAACCTTACATTATTAGAAAAAGATAGAAGATGATAGGTAACTAAGATTCCCTCCATCCTCATCTTACCCCCCTGCTTTGAGGCCAGTTGCTTTTTCTGGAAGGTGCATCTGAAAAACGTTTGTGGAGGGTCAGTTTGATTTGTAGTCCTTGAAGTAAGTGGGGCTCTTTTGTTCCTTTTGTAATATGTGCTTGCATAAAGGCTACGTAAAGTGTAGTCATTGACTCTTTCAAATTGTAACTTCTAATACAACAATGTAAGAATGCTCAGGAATAAAGAATAAGGCATGGAATATATTCTGTTGTTAAGGAAAAAAAATAAAGTTTTATCTACTGAAATCTTGTAGAAGGATTTGTGAATATGAAAAGCCGCGAGTTTCCAGGGAAGTGACAACTCAGCCTAAAGTAATTCTGAACCCTTGGGTCAAACCTTTCACCACATAAAAGATGAGACAGGGTATTATTCAGTTCATTATTATATTCACACAATCACAGCATTATAGTGAACTGTATAAATAGGTGTTTAAGCATCCGGAATATTTAGAGAAAAAAACCCACCTTGCATTATCATGGGGAAGACAATCTGAGTGCCATCAGTGAAAGGTCTCTGGCTGCTAGTATTAGGAGATTGTTGTAATTATGTAAGGCTCAATATGGGATTCAAGTAATAAACAACTATAGGAGGACAATATAATTACTGCTAATCAACATGGGTACATGGAAAATAGATCTTGTCAAATTAAGTTGGTGCCATTTTTATGAAATTATAAATTCACTTGATAAAAATCA
>NW_010142575.1:69089-76563 GCF_000699245.1 Pterocles gutturalis | reverse complement strand
GTAAATTTATATATATATATATTTATATATAAATACACAGGCACATTCCCTTACATCTAACATTGGTATGCAGGCTATGTAAGTTGTGTCAGGTTTGTAGCAGTGTAATACTGCATGATGGTTTTCCTGTCTGGTTCAGGAACAATGTTTCAGGCGTGATTTGGATGCCATCTTGTCATGCAGCTGGTGCTTTAAAAAGTCAGAGGAAAATAATGAGTGAAATTGGGAGCTTTTAATGACATTATTTTAAAAGGTGGTGCTTTTTAACTAGTTAGGTTTTCATACATCTTCAGAAAACGAGGTGGAGGAAAGAGAACCCCAAAATACCTCTGACTTCAAGTAGGTCTGTATAGAGAATCTCATTCTTCCTTTCATGTTTTGTGGGTTTTTTCCCCTTTTTCAGTCTTTAAGCACTGGGAATTTTTCACTTACCTTAAAGCTTGCTTTAGGGGTCAGCCATTGCTTGTGCTGGCCATGCAGTGCTTACCATTGCTCAAGGCAGCACTGTGTGTCGGTTACTTGCCATTGGCCACTGCGTCCTGTGGTTTGGAGACCCTGTGCTTCCTCATGGCCTTTCCTTTTTCCTATTTTTTTACACATGTACTGGCTGTCATCTTTCATCTCAGAGTATGGAAAAGGAGAAAAGAAAACATAGCTTTAAGATAGAGGTAGCTGTTCCTTTCATTGCTTTCTGTTTGTCTTTCCATGACAATGTAAGAAGAGCTCCAGACTGCTTCTAAATCCACATTTATGAACTTATGTAGAGAAACTTCCCCTCAGCCTCTCTTGTTTTGCCCAGACAATGCTTTGCTTACTGAAAGTTTTTTATTTGCAAATAAAAAATTCAAATTCAGGAGCAGTGGCAAAGCATGAGTAACCAGTTTGTCTAATTCAGGTGCAGTTGATAAGAGAGGTGACAGAACTCTGTTGTGAGTCTGTACACATAAAAATACTTATTTCATGAAAGAAGTATCCTACTGTATTGCAGTGTTAGATGCAATTAAGTGGATCACATTGATAGTGTTCAAATGCAGAATAAGTATAATAAAACTAAAGAAGTTTAATATTTTACAATTAAATGTGTACAGATCAGGTATGGGGTATTTGTATCTGTATCTGGAGGCTTTGAAGGTAATTTACACATCCGTGCTTTACGATGCTTTAGCAATGTCATGTTGGTTCTTGTATACCGCTGACTTCTGTAGCAGGGCATCTGAGCTGAAACTCCTGTCCTCAGGGTTATGCCTCAACCAGGCATTCAAAGTAGCTGGTAAGGATGTGTGCTGGTGTTTCTAGAGCTCTGGCCTCAGATGGAAAACATCATTTTTCCTACTGATTGTTCCCAGATTTGGGACAGTTTTATAAGTAGTTCTGTGGAAGCTGAAATACAGCTGAGTATATAGAGAGGCAAATGAGTATTTCCCTAATACTAGAGAGAGAACGAAATTAAGTTAAAGTGAATATAAATTGGTATGTTACACTTCTCGTGAAAGGGGATGCACTGAAAGCATGCCAGACAAATAACTTTAAACCAGTTTCTTTCTGTGTGCCAGACATCAAGAGTACGCACGTGGTTCTGACTCCCCTGTGAGTGTGAGAGCTAGGAAGGAGGATGGTTTGCTGACTGGAGACAAAATGCATTTGTCATCTTAGATGAAAATTTAAGATGCTTCTGTAAAGACTGCTTTTGTATCTGGGGAAAACTGAAGGATAGGCTCACACCTTGCAGTTTGTGTGCTGCTTTGGCCAATACTGTTGCTTAAATAGATACCTTTACAGTCACTAGATTAGAGCACTACTTTAGAGAATCACTTGAATAAAACTAGGTTATGTTTCTACCACTGTTAGGGATCAATCTACATGTATTGGATAGTTACTAAAACTCTACAATTATCATAGCTAAATGCTACTTTCCTATTCAGCGCACCACACCATGCGTGAAAGTAGAGTGGGCCTTTGGGGAGAATATGGAGAAACTGGAAAGCTACAGGCTCAGAATATAATCAAGCATCCTCTGAGGTGATACTGAATACTGAAAATTTCTATGCTCCAATTCCTTTAACAGTAGTTATAAATACACTTATTTCTGAAAACAGTATGATTTGTGCATCTGAATTTAGGTGTGACCTGAGTATACATATGAGACCCATCTGTCTGAGGACTCAGGCAAAAATATAGATACTTTACATATTTGTCTTGAATGGAAAACAAAGATAAAAGCTACATCTGGCTGCTCAGACCACTGCACTTTGGAAAATGAGCAGGTGTCAGCGTTGAGGATCTAGGGAACAGTTTGCCCCAACATGAGGGCACAGATGAAGTTTAGACCACTAGGAGCTTGGGGGGTTGTGCTTTCTGCTGCTCTGGAACCCAGGTCTTTTTTTTTTTTTTTAATCCCTAAAGCACTAATACTTTGAGAGCATGTACAGCTCCTGGCCTGGATGACATGTGGGATCATGATGGCCTTGATTCAGAGCTTTAAGTGGTGCTGGAGAGAAGGCAGTATGGATTCCTAAGATTTGGGCAGATTTCACTAAGATCCAAACTGAAGTGGAAGTCAAATGACCTGACTCTCACCCTTAATTAGCAATAGATGATACAAAGTATGTTTCATTACATGGATGTAGAAGTAGTATCTAGACTCGGAAGAGGAAACAGCTATTGAAAAGCTAACTATTATTACTGGATTCAAAGACTGGTGATAAGTTGTTACCTTCTTTTTATTTGAGTGGGCAATGACATCATATGCACCATGTACTAGCCCAGGGTTTCAAGGTCACATCCTTGTGTCACAGCCTGTTAAGACCTAAGGCATCGATATTCAGGGAGGATGTTATGGAAGATAAGTGACCATGCATTAAGTAGAGTTTGACATTATAGGAATTTGTGGTGGATGGGAAAAGTTGAGAAATGAAATCTTCACAAGGGTTCAGGAGGACTGCATAGCAGAATTTTCTCTCCTCCGTTCTTTTCAGTCTGGTGCTTATTTCAGAGTGTTCTCTGATACCCTGGTCCTGTATTTTTTTTTTTTCTTACAATGCAGGAAAGACATGTGAAACCTGATTTAGGTCTTTCCCGTTATGTTGTATAGGACAGGTTTACTGAAAGGTGAGGTAAGTTTTGCCTCTTTTCTTGTTTCCTCTTCATCAGCAGAATTTAATGTAACACAGGCAATCCAGAGTCTTGGACAAGGGACTATTTCTGCCACAGGGCATCCCCATCTATCTGTGTCGCATCTCATCCAACACTGAATCAATGCAACTTTAATATGTTGGAATTTTTAAAAGTAATAATAGGCCACAAAAGTATTTGAGTTCCTGTTCATGAAAAGCAGAATTTTCATTATACTTTAGTTTTCCTGACAAGAAAAGGAAGAAGACTGGATTTCCTAAATCTCTGGGATCACTTTGGGCAATGACCTCACTTAACAGCAAGTGCAGAACAAACTTGTTGTAACTGATGGAAAATGCCATTAAAAAGATCCTCTCTAAAAAGTACTTTCAAGTTCCAAATGTTTTTGATTTTTTCCTCTGTGTCTGCAATACTTTTTTTTACAGAAGTCCAAATGCTTTGTTATTATTTCACAGATACGTGCTAATAAAACTTAGTTTATGTAGAATCCTGCACACTCAAGAAGTGGTTTTAAATAGAAAATCGTCTCTGAAACCTGTAACCTTCATATGCGTAGCTTGCTTTCAGTATTCACTTTCTACACAAAGCACGATAGGAAAACCAGGGACACCTGCCATGCTTTGTTCAGGGCTAATACTCCACCCTGCTAAACAGAGTGCCTGCATTGCCTCTGGGTCTTTCTCTTAGCACTGTATCTAGGGCATAGGCCTAGTGTCACAGATTGGGGTGGAATAATAGCAAGCATGATTTTTGTAACTGGGAGTGTCACCGTTGTGCAGATTCTGGCAAGTTCCACCCTCAGCCTTTGATCTTTGGAAGATGTGCACCCTCTGGGCTGCCGCTCCGGCAAAGCCCGTGGCCTGAACAGCTCGGAGGCCATCTGTGAGGAGCCCCATCGGCTGGCAGCATTCCTGTGCTTCGCCTCCTCACTCTGCCTTGCCAGGAAATGCATCTTTCCAGATGCTTTTCTGTTGGAGAAGGATTGGCTTTCAAGTCCTTGTGAAGATAAGGCTGTGACAGCTATCATGTAATGGGAACATCAGCATGAAGTGAAATTACTACAAATGCATATTAGCATATGAATTGTTCTGCTTGTGAAATGCTGTGACATGAGTCAGCTTCCCCTCTTAGTATGGGAAGCCCGCATTATGGATCAAACAGTAAGGGACTAATATTATTTTAGAGCCAGATTACAGCTTTAACCATGTAATTTGTTTGTTGTTAGCAAACAAGAATATGACTACAAATTAAGGTGCTTATCTTCTTTTGCTGAAAGACAATGCGGTTGAAATACTTGGCCAAATCTCCTGTCAATATTCATCTGTTAAAATCAAAGTGCCAGCAGAGAAAGGAACTCTGGAAAAGCTGTATTCTATTCATGTTTTATCTGTTTGTGTTTGTGGGAGGTGAGGAACTGTCTGGGCTGAAAGTTTATTTCTCTTTTTTGTGACTGTAATTCAATATTATCTATCACAGATTAAAACCGTAATGCAGTGCATGATATGACTAGCATCTAATAGTCTGATTTAGCTTGCTCTAAAGTCAGGTGTAGCCTGGCAGCTAAGTACTAATCGCACTATTCTGTGAGTCAAGCATTTGCTACCAGGGTGCAAATTAATGTGAATTTAAACAGATCTCTGCTTTCTGTGAGAGTATTGCCATGACTGGTTATTTGTTGACCTTTTCCTCTTATACACACTTCTGAAAAATGATGCTTGACTATTGAGAGGTTTTTTGGATGGTAAGGCTGTATCAAATAGAGGCTCTTTGCTTATAACAGCATTAGACTGGAAGAAATGGGTTAATTCAAGCAAACAGCGTGTCAGATGTTCACGTACTATGGATTAAGACAACCAGCTTATTCCAGAAAATTAAACAAATAATTTTTGAGTAACAGTTGGAGGGTTTAAACAGCTGAATATTTTCCTTACTTTTTGATTCCCCATTTTCTCTTCTTGCATTGTTTAATTTTCCTATTTGAAATGCAAAGCAAAAGAGGTTAGAGACTATATAGCACATACACATTTGCAGACTTGTCACTGTTCTGCTATGTATGGGGGATGAGACCTAGGTAGTAACTGCTTATGGGGGAAAAAAATAAGTGTTCTAAATGGGTAAGTACTGTTAAATGGTCACCTCTGAGAAGCAAGTACCCAAGAACACTCATTGTTATCAACTGGATTTCTTTAAACACTTCTGAGACTTGTAAAACCTGTAAAGTAGCCTGCACATTGCCTTTGTAACCTTAAGTTACTTTACCAAACCAGACAGGAACTCATTGTGGTATTGTTTTTTTTTCTTCCATAATGCAGATTTTTCTGAGCCAGCCTGTGCTGGCTGACACATTGAGAACACTTTTTAGGAAACCTTTTCTTATTTTTACTGTTGATGAGCACGAATACTTCCCCAGCTGAAAATAAGAATGGTAGCTTTAATGAAGTGATAATAATACATGGGTTACTGCACATGAAATATAAAAAGATTTGCTGCCATATTATTAAACAAACAGCTAATGATGATTCCTCCTGGGAGAAAACATTTTTTCTATGACCTGAACCATGATAATTTTGTAGCCTTAAATCTGTATTTCTGCAGTAAGGAGTATCGTCCAAACATCGGTTTCCTTTAGCTTTTACTTACCAAACTTTAATCAAAAAGAGACTACAACTGGCTAGTCTGCTGGAGGCAAGAGGTATGATTTAGCTTTAATTCATAGTGGATAAACCAAATGATCTATAGTTCAGCTATCTAAATCAGGCTTTTTTTATTATACTGAGCCTTCAAAATTGTAAGAAGATACTGAACTACACAGAAGCTACCAGAGAAGCCTGAAGCCTTGTAAACCTTTGCCAGACTGAAAATGTAGGCAAATTGTAGTTCCCCTGCTTTTGTTTTTCATCATTTGAGCACTTCCATGATTCAGTTCTGAACGTAACACAATGATTGATTACTTTATTTCAGTAATCTCTTCTGAAGGATCTCGTTTAAACCTTTGATGGGTTAAATAAATAATGTCTTCTTTTATCTTCTATGCTCAAACAACTGTAATAAATTAATGACACTTCTTTTTTTTTAAGAAACCACATCTTGTGTTGTAATCTTAGTGTTTTACTCAACCCTTAATTATCATTTTAATCACCCTTTCAGATAAAAGGTTCAATGAAGTGTAGTTCCTTAAACTATGCTATCTCCTTCTAAACAAAAAAAAAAAGGTGAATATTTCATTCTACAGTCTCTATTGTAATTTTCAATTATTTGCTTATTTTTGCAAAATACTTCAACCATTTGATTCTTCATTTCTTTCTGGATTCCTGGATGTATATGATAAGAAGCTTGTGATTAATTGCATATAAGTTAACAAGTTTGTTTCTGCATACCATGCTTGCTTTTTTTTTTTTTTTTCATGGTTTTGTTTCCATCTATAAAGGTGCAAAGCTTCTGTCTTTCAGTAGAAAATAGGAGGTTGGAGAAGGATGTTGTCACTGCAGCCTTGGTGGAGAAGAATCTGAAATTTTACCAAGAGTGTTCTTTTTCCTTTCTTCCTGTGCTGAATCTTAAAATCTTTTTTTGAATACACAGTGTATCTGCTTTATTTCTTTGGTCTTATAATTAATAATCAGCTCTTCCAAGACCCTCTTCCTCACCCATTCCTAGTTTTGTTTTTTGTATTGTGCTGTAACTTATTCTGTGGTGGTCTCACTTGGGAGTACTGTCAAGTTTTTACACATGACCTTCAAAGATGAGAAAATCACCAACAGGAGATACATAAACTAAATCACTAGAAGAGTTAGGCTACTAAAGTGTCACTTAGGCACCTCACTCCAACAACCTTTCAGACAGCACCAGGACCTTCAGCTTCTGTTCTGCTGCTGCATATTCCTTTTACTTTACCTGCTTAGGATTTTCAGTTTTCAGACCAAGTATTTGACCATCTTGATTTTTAGGTCTAAGTGAATTTTCAAAGTATGGCTTTTACAATTGATCCTACAAAAGGCAATTTAGTGATAAGATGTTTGGGATTTTCATCTGTCCTCTTCTGGATTTCCACCTGATGACCACTTAGGGGTAAACTGTTCTTAGATTGCTTTGTTAACCACTGCTGGATCAGGGGCTTGAACCCTTGAGAGGTCTCCCACCTAGAGTGTGATTGCTGTCGCACATTTGAGTATCACAGTGGCTACTTATCCTGTTGGAAATGTTCCACTTGGCATGAATATTTATTGGGCTGGAGAAGGTAAGATTGTCTAGTGCAGCAATTGTATCACTCAGCTAGAATATGGGACAGTCACTTTCAAGACAGTCTTCTAATGAATGTTTAATTATTTATACATGTTGGAGTAGT
>NW_010142575.1:40605-69056 GCF_000699245.1 Pterocles gutturalis | reverse complement strand
ATCCTGTAGCCTGGTGGTTAAGTTACTTACTGAAGATGTTGAAATTTTATTTAAAGCTTCTGTCAAATTTCAGTCTGAAGCTCCTCAAATGTCAATTCCTGCATTTGGTATTTGTTATTTTTTGGTCTTCACACGTGGTTCAAATACGTTTATATTCGCTCAGATTTAAGCACTTTCTGTTTTGTTTCGAAAAGCTTTTTGATTCAGCTTTTGACCTTTTTTTTTTTTAACTTTGGTTTAGTTGGATTTCAGGAATGGACTGAATATTTTTATGTTGGTTCAGTCAAAGCTGAAATAGCAAGTAGAATTGGAAGAGAAGGGGAAGCAAGGGAAGCTTCTCTGACCTGTTTTTTTAATTAACTGGGAAGAAAAGAGGATGAGATCCACAGATTCTACAGATTTGAAGGACATGAAAGAAGTATTTTGGCCTCTAATGATGAAGACCAGTGCCTAGAGAAATTTTTACAAAGTACCTGAGCAATTTAGCCATCCAGTTCCCTTTGGTTATAACCTAATTCCCACCACCTAACCTATTTCAGAATCCAGTGGGATTTTCAAAAGCTTATTTATGCATATAAATAGAGCTCATGATCCTTTGAATACTCAGCAAGACCAGAAATAATCAATTTGCTGTTTACAGTTAGTGGTCGCTTGGTTTAAATCACTTTGATTTAAATAATCAGTTTGTTCTGAATGCAAGGAATGATTTCTCAACCCAGTGTATTTAAAACCAGATTCTTACTTTCATGATTTCAACTTCCAGCCAAATGCAATTTAATTTCCAGAGGAAGAAGACAAAATCTAACAGATTCTTTGCATCCTTCTGCATTTCTAACACAGTAAATATTTAAAAAGCTACATAGATTTATATCAAGATACATAATTTCCCCTCTTCCCTTCCAAAAGCATGTAGGTAAACAGTTTATTTCTTGTCAGCAATAATAAAGGTTGTACTGAATTTCATACAAAAACTATATTTGGAGCATCCAACCTCTTGATCATTACACCAGTCATACAGTGTACCCTATCCTTAGGAAAGCAGTTAAAGCATTCAGGGTTTAAGTGTTTTAAATGGTCCAGAGAAATCAAGTTTTATCTTCAGGTGTTAAAATCCATTTGCCCTAAGTATCCATGGTAGAAACATTAGTTTCAGACATTTTGAATTACCACTCTGCTTATTCACTTTGCCATATTAAAAGTTATTTAACAGCAAAATGTATATAGTTAGAGGATTTGTTAGTTTTAATTTACTAATTAATTTTCTCTCATTTATGATAGAAGATAAGTAAGAAAATAAGCAGGTTCATGGAAAATGTTAGGATTTGTCCTTTCTTCTTTCTGAACATTTGAGAAAGGAAGACCATATATCCTTGGGAGGCTCAAAAGATTTCCTTGGGATAACTGGAACAACAAGAAAAGTACCTTGGCTTTTAGTTAAATGGAGAATCTACAGACCATCTTTGGTAGACACATATTTAAATAGCTTCTTTCAGCAGTTGCACAGAGGGCAAATCAGTAGAATCAAAGATTCTAACTCCAGTGGGAAATAACATTATTGCTTCTTGAGGAAAGAAACCCCCAAGTTGTGGCCAGAAGAACCTTTGTGCTTTGAATTGTCTATCAGTCTTTAAAATGTGAGATTGTCAAAGGACAGGACTGAAAACCCAACCATACTGTTCAGGTTGTACCTTTCCCCAGACAGTTCTCTAGGCTGGGGACAGGGTTAGTTTTTTGCTGTTGGGTTGTTTTTTTTTTTCCTTTATGCTATTTCCTTTCTTCAAGGTTTAGCAACACTTGTTTAGCTTGCCAAGTTAATGAACTATTAGTGAACTGTTCTGAGCAATGCTGTTGGTATAATATAAACTATACGTGCTCTAGACAGTGCCTCATATTAAATTGTGTCTTCCCCTTTGCACAGATAGTGCTGCTGAGCTCAGGTTTGTTGAACTTCCTAATTACCTCAAAACTTTCAAACTAATGATTTCAGCACGTCTCCTCCCTGTGCTGTTTCACTGATGCAAGGAGGGGCGATGCAGTAACTCTACACCTGTTCCAGCACACGCCTATCAACTTGCTCAACTTCCCCAACGAGTGCCGAGCATGAGAACATCTGAGATTGCTTGGGTCTGTAAGCACTAGTCCAGATGACTCTGGATGTTCAGGTTGGCTTTGCGCTGGGGTGGCTTTAACAGTTAGTGCTTTATAATGGCAGTTGATGACAGCAACTTGTGCTCTAGGACTAAGAATAAAGTGAATTCCTATCAGACTCGTTATAAATCAACAAGATGGAGAAGCCTACCACCAGACATTCTGCTAGAAGATGAGTTTAAAGGAAAGTTTCAAAGAAATATTAGGAATATAGAGCCTATTCATCCAAGGCGCCCTAAGAAAAGACCTTCTGTATTTTCAGGTAGGAAGTGCTATGTTAATCGCATGTTGGTACAATATCTTTTAAACCTTTTTGGTAATATTTGAAGGATTCAGTAGCTGATTCCAGTCAGAATTTATTCCGTGTTAAAACCTAAGTCAATCTGCGAAGATGTATTTCGTCAAGTACCATTTATATTCAATTATGTCAGCAGTTAGAGTTAAAGTGATAGAACCAAAGGGAGAGACTTTCTTAATATTTTTTTTATTTCACGTTGCTTGCATGTGGGGATTTTTTTTTAAACACTTATCTTTTAAAGGAAACCAGTTGTTTCTCTAGTGTTAAACAGCATTTTGCTTAACCCCACTTATAAGCAATGCAGTCAACAGCTGCAGTATAAGTATCTTTCTTGCTGCTCTAATACTGTACCTCATTGTTTTTCTGGAGCAGAGTGGTTTGGGGATACGCAGAGTTCTTCAGTCTAGCCGATTTTTGTGTGTGTGTGTAGCCAGAAATTAACATCACTGAATAGTCAAATGCATGCTTTGAATTCCTGGCTTGCACTGGAGCCTGTAATGTAGTTAATAGTTCAGTTTAACTCTCTAGTTGTTAAGAAGTAGGAACAAGGTGTAAGAGTGGATTTCAGTCAAGCTAGTGGCAAGTCTGGCTTATTTGGGGTTTTTATTATTATTTGAAATGCACCTAAAAAGAGGCAACAGATTAGCATGAGGACAAAGGATTTCTTGCAAAACAATCAGGTCATCTTTACTAGGAGGACTTAAAAGGTTTAAGAGGGGGGAAAGTCAATACCAACTCATCCCTACTGAAACTGAAGACGTGTTTCTGTGAGGCGATCAAATAAATGAAATCCTTTACAGAAACAAAGATAGATACAGTTTTTTTAAACTTGGATATCTCAATTTCTGGATAAAAATGAGGATTTTAAAATTTCTTGGGGGAATAGTACAGTCATGCAGATCTTTGAAGAGCTATGAAATATATTAAAAAGTGTTATTGATTATTTAAATATTAATATTGTGTTCCTTAATAACAGCTAAACTTAATGGGTACTTTCTCATGAGCTGAAACACTGCTGAAGGAATAGGGATACAGTGTTAAAATTGACACAGGGCAGCACCATTTGTGTGGGATTTGGAAGCTCCATTGTACCTAGGAAATAAAGTTTTGTTCCTTCTTCCTATTCTACTTCCCCAGCTTAAAACATTACAAAAAGCCTTGTCAGACAGGTGGCTCAGACATACCCAAGGCTCCTGTGCCTCCCAGTGCCTGAACAGGCTCCTCCTGAGGTGATGTGGTTTGTTGGTGGCTGTCAAAGAACATTATTTTGGGCAGGATAGACTCTCTGTATCTTATTCTTTCTCAGTTGCTTCTTTTTGTCTTCTAGCTACTTTTTCTCCTCCTTAATTACTTGTTGTTTGGTTTTTCCCTCCTGTGACTTTTCACCTTTTTTTCCTGTACATCAATATTTTTATTAGAAAAAACATATTAAGTAGCCTTGTGTTTGGTCTCCAGTACCTATCCTTTGTTGTGCCCACCCAGATTTGTCCTTTATTCTGTGATCTTTTTTTTTTCAAAATGCAATTCTTCTTTCTATCTGTTTTCTTTCCACCCTGGCAAATTACCACACTAGCAGTAATACTCCACGGTTTGTGCTGTGTCAGATATGAGCACTTTAATGTAGTTTGTGTGTCTGGAACACTGCCATTACACTTAGGAAATCCACTGCAGCTGTGTTACTGTACACTCAAGGGCACTTAACTCAAAGGTAATGCAAATTGCTTGCTATAAGCAATTGATGGAGCACGATGGAAAGATGGGTGTAGTCTTTCATTTGGTAGGTCAGCAGTATACTTGGGAGAACCTTTACTTGATTTGCTTTTGAAAACGGGTTAACAAAGTAAGCTTGAAGTCCTCTAGAACATTGTCTTTCATGCTGTAAATGTAGGTTAGAATGGAAACAGAGCTGTATCACAGAATCATGGAGTGGTTTGGGTTGCAAGGGACCTCTAAGATCATATAGTCCAACCCCACTGCTGTGGGCAGGGACACCTTCCACTAGATCAGGTTGCTGAAATCCCCGTCCACCCTGACCTTGAACACTTGAGACAGATGGGTAGAAATTATATATATATATATATATATGTAGTATATATGTTGATATAGTTGCTCTGCAGTCTTTTGCATCACTGATGAAGTCCTCTGAAGAATGTGGTATAATTTGTACCTCCTTGTTTCAGCCTAGTCATCTATTACTATAAATATTTAAAATCTATATTATTTTGACTCTTCCATCTTCTTCTAATCCCCATATCTCTGCTTAGTCTGTTACATCACCATGAACCTGTCCTAGTTTTAGGACATGCTTGGAATTTAGTCTGAAGTCATGTACATCTTGTTTTCTTTCCTTTTATTCTATCCTAAAGAGCTTAACTAATAAACTAGTGAACAGTGACACATCAACACATCTAGCTAAAATTACAACTAAAAACTCACTCTTTAAAAATGAAAGCTGGAACCTGAGAAGAGTGACGCGTCTGTCCTGTCACCACGAAGTTAGTCATTCATGTGTGCCGAGGCAGGACCATCCGAACAATGGTATCAGTGGGTTATTGTGTTCATTCCCACATGGCAAGGGGAGGACAGAAACTATTACTGTGAGGAGAAACCATTATAGTTAAGTTCTTCATGGAAGCCATCTGTATTGTCAGCTGGGGATGTTTGCTTAAGGAAGTACCACTGAAAATCCACTTCTAGTATTCTTACTAGTATCTTGTGGGGTTTTTTTCTTCTTCATTTTTTATATGCAGGTAGCCTGTATTATTGTTGAATAATGCTTGCTGACTGTTATGTCAGTGTTGAAGGACAGAAGGTGAGAAAAATGCTTTGGATTTTCTGCCTCTTCCGGGGCCAGGCAAACCTCCATTTCATGGCCGTATGCCTGTGACTCAGGCGTTGCCTTCACAGCCAAAATAAGCTCTATGTATTCTGTGAGACAACATGTTATCTCTGCTTTTGTAAAAGCATTGTGGTGTTGCTGTAAATTAATGTAATGAAGGTCAGTGGTTAACAGTACTTTATTAGCTACTCAAAGTAACAATGTAGGTTGCTGGTCTGTGATTTTATGACAGAATAGCTGGTATTCTATAACAAATTCACTGCTTTTTTTTTTCCAGTGAAAATATTGTCACAGTTAGAAGTCTTGAGGCACTCCCTCAAAGCATTTCTGGAGTTCAAACCAGCATACAGTCTAGCAAAGTCACTTTCTAAAATAAGTAAGTTGATTTGACACCGTATTCATATGTAAATTAAAATACTGAAAATAACAGAAGAAATAAGACTTTTATATATAAGAAAAATATTTAAAAGTTATTCAACAGTGATATGAATATATTATTTAATTTTTTATGAGACATGGGGATAAAATAGCCAGTATATATTTTTTTTTACTGGTTATGTTAATTGGGAAAGACTTGAGAAAATCTAATTATGTTTAATAAGGATGCTTAAAAAATCATGGGTACAGTATGTGTCTTGATTCAAATGAGTTATAATGATGTGTGTTCAGTATTTTAATTTAGTGAAGATTTTAATATCCTACGTCCTCTCTGAATAAATTGTACTGCATGGTAATAATGTATGCTTGTAATCTGCGTAGGATAATTGCTGTTCACCAATGGTACCCCTAGTGTCACCCTGCACATTAAAGTCTGGCAGAATGGCTTGTGTTGGTGCTGCATTTTACAAGAATCATGCACTGACAGCAGAAGAGAAGGCGAGACCTGCTTGTCCCAAAGTTCTTCCCTTCCCTTCCTGACTTGAAAATGTGCCTTGGTTTCCCCTTAACACTGCCAGCAAGACCTTCTGCTGATTGAAAGTGTGAGGGGAGGAGAGGTGTTGCCTTTTTTTTATTTGCTGTTTGTGTTGTAAACTGGCATTAGTTCTGTATGTTACTGTGTTGTATCGAGCCTTATGTTAAGATATGCCACCACAGTATAAAATGGGTACATTGCTGATTGAGTGTGTGTCCACCCATTGACCTGGGTGAGTTGGCCACTGCTTTATTAATAGAAAATATCAAATTTATAATGTCTTGCTTTTCTCTCAGCCTTCTGTATTTTTGTGCTCATTTACATATTTCTGCATATACTTAATATACTCTTTAGCATTTTAGTTCTTGAATGTTTTTTTAAAGTGTAATTTTATTCAGAAAGGATGGGTCGATGATTCAGAGGAAAGCTCTGGATTCTGCATTTTGAAGTCTGATGTAATATATGTACGTTGTCAAACTTGTTTTCTTCCTGGGTTCACTAGTATTTTGTGGACTGTGGAGACTGATTTCGTAATGTTCATGTAGGCAAGTGATGAAGATGCTACCTCTCCTTTAAGTTGTATTTGAGACAAAAAGGAAGCTCTCTATGTCCATTGGAGAGTGACTTGAACATGAAGATGATGGGGAAGATAGGGAGGAAGGTGAAGTTGAGATAGGGAAGACTCCTTCTGCTATTGTGGCTTGGATTTTTGTTTTCTGATTTGTAGTTTGTTTGTTTGTGGTGGGTTAACCTTGGCTGATGCCAGGTGCCCAGCAGGCATCACTCCCACTTCAGCAAAATAAAGGGGGAGAATAAGACGAAAAACTCGTGGGTCGAGATCAAAGCAGTTTAATTAAAGCAAAGGCTAAGGCCATGCACAGAAACAAAAGGTAAACAAAGATGTTATTCTCTGCTTCCCCTCAGTAAGCGATGTCTGGCCACTTCCCAGGAAAGCAGAGCTTCAGTGTATGCAGCAGCAGCTCCTGGAGACAAACACAGTAACCAATGCCCCCGTCCTCCTCCCTGCCCTGGGCTTTATGGCTGAGCTGAGGTCACAGGGTCTGAACCAGCCAATCCGGGTCAGCTGTCCCGGCTCTGCCCCTCCCCAGATGTGTGACACACCCCCTGCTGGCTGCCAGGGTCACACTCAGCACTGGGAGGGTGCTGGGGGGATACTGACTCCAGCTCAGACAGACCCAATAGTTTTAAAACCTGTTTAGTTGTCTCTTAGGTTTAGATTGCCACCATCAGTTGTTACAGATGTTAAGACTCTGCTGTAAAGCAGAGACTCTAGTGCTCAAGTGAACAAACCCCATCATACACATCGTAATATACCTCAAATCTTACATCAAGGGTTTATAGACTTCAGTGTGCTGAAAGACCTTGTGAAGCAATTACAGCACTTGCTTCCTGAGTTCAGCACAAGTTTATGTGTGTGCTGCTGTAGAAATAGCATGTGGAGAAGAACACCGTTTAGTAACATGGTTGTCTCTCTGCTATGTCCTAGCTAGAGGATAATTATTAAAGTGTAGAGTGAAATCTTAAAACTTGTGCTGAATACTTGCCTTCTGGGAAACATAAGAGGCTCTTTCTTTTGTGCGTTTATATTGTTTTCAAGAAGGAGCATTGAATTAATATTCAACACTGGTTGCATCTACAAGAAAGTATGTTCATATAAAATCTATTGAATTTTAAAATAGAACATCAGAGTTAGAAAACGTTAGCAAAATCAAAAACATACAAAATTTTTAAAAAATATTTAAGAACAAGCCAGTCACTCTTTACATCAAATGGTAGTAGTAGTGTTAACTACAGATTTACTGTACAGTAAATCCGTGAGGGTTTGTTGACATAATTTTTTACTGAGTCTTTCTTTGGCTGTCATGAGACAATAGAATCTTTTATTCGCTGTATCTGATTTAGGATGCACCTTGAAGGGCAGACTCACCGTAAAAATATACCCATCTTTGGCCCAGAACAAATTATTTTTGTGATAATGGATTGGAAAGATTGTCTACAATATTTTTTTATAGAGTTGAGAAATACACATAATTTCATTAGATGAAAGACTTATTTAGATTAATTACTTTAAAAGTCTTACAGTTGTCCTGTATTTCGCACTTTGTTTAGGGTATTTAAACTAGTCAGTCTCTTGACAGCCTGTCTGTTCTCTCCTGTTCCTTGTGTGCAAAGCTGTTCCCCTTCTTCCCCATTTTGCCTGGACCAACCTGCAGCCTCCCCTAACAATTCTCAGGCAAACTTCAGAAGTTAGCAAGAGGCAAGGAACTGAGAGTTGGGTTTTGCCACTAGTATTTAGATGATGTTTTACGGTATACCTGCAGGCTGTTTTATGCCATCTGGCCTTATGGCCAGAGAGCAGCCCCAGGTATTAATATAGGCATGGCATTCATGGTCTAACGTACTTGAATTGCCAGTCTGTCCAGCAAGACATAAATTTAATGACTATAAAGGTCATTAAAACTTAGTACCAGTTTGTTCAATGAGTCACCTTAAAGTACTTCTGAGAGGACTTGTTTAGATTTATCATGGAGAGTTACTGACTCTTGTATGGAGAATCGTTCAAGCATTAGATTTCCACTAGATGTTGAGATTCTACTGCAAAGTAAAAAGTCTAATCTGCAGCAGAGGTTTTGCTATCACACAAAGATGCCAGGGTGAAAGAAGGACGACAAGAAGAGCAGAATACCAGAAACCAAAGGAAGTTCACAACATGGAATTTCAGAGTCTGAAATGTATTTCATGTTCTGCTGAGTGGATTGAGGATAAAAAAAGCATATGTGTACATACACTGTATGCCCAATTCTAAATCTCTTCTGTAACGAGAATCAGCAGTTTTCTCTTTAGAAGCTAGTAATAATGTAGTTCAGGTTTAGATTTGGCATACTAAATGTTATGAAACTCTTAAGTGAGAGGAGTATTACGATTTGGCCATTATCTGGTTTCAGGGTTAAGAATATTTCATTCTTTCCCAAAGTCTTAATTCATATTTGATCAAGAAGTCTGAAGAATCTTGTTATATTTTGATTTGTCCAACTTGAAAGCCCATCCTGAAAGAGGCTCAGTGACTGTGTAAACTTCACTCAGCAGCAAGAATGGTGGTCGTGGAAAAGGCCAAGGTAATCAATGTCTTCTTTGCCTCAGTCTTCACCTTCAGGAGGCCTTCAGGAATCCCAAGCTCCAGACACCAGTAGGAAAGCCTGAACCAAGGCAGACTTTGTAAAGGCAGACAAGGTAAAGGGATAACAGGTTAGGGAACACTTTAATTAAACCAGACATACATAAGGACCTGATAGGGTGCAACCACAAGTGCAGAGGAAGCTGACTGACATCACTGTCAGGCCAGTTCTGGTAGTCTTTGAAAGCTCATGGCAACCGGCGGAGTTCCTGAAGACTAGAAGAGAGCAAATGTGACTCCTGTTTTCAGGAAGGGTGAGAAGGAGGATCCAGGGAGCTACTGGCTGGTCACCATGACCACAATCCCTAGGAAAATGATGGAGGAAATAATCCTGTAACCCATTTCCAAACATAAGAGAAGCAGCTGACTGGGAGCAGTCAGCGTGTTTGTATGAAGGGGAAATCGTGCTCTATCAGCTCTTCAGTTCAAATTAATATTCTTTAGCATGCTCAACACTATTTCTTTGCATCAATCAGGTGCTGAATGCACGTTCTTTTAGTTTCAGGTATTATAAGTACACTTCTTTGTAAAGACCTTCGGATTGTTCAGTATTTAAGATTAAATTGAAAGGAGAAGGTTGCAGCATGGAAGCTCCTTTCCGTAACCCCAGAGAAACACATTAAAAGGGAATAATATGTATGTGCATATATACTGATAAGTAAACCATATCTGAGATACTTAATTCATGGTTCCTTTTTTTTTTTTTTTTTTTTAAGATCACCATGCCTTCTATTCAGCAATCCAAAATTGTTTTGGTACAGATTGCCAGCTGTATGTCCATGGGTACAGCTACACTGAAGAAGTGATAACAGAGGATCTTTTGGCTTGGTATGCTCCTTTTTTCTCTGGAGCTGACCTTTCTCCCTTCCACATTTCATTGGCTGGGTTCTACCTGCTGGCAGAGCAAGTCTGTGTGGGCTGTTCTGCCACCAATGTTTATCCCAGGGCAGAAGAACACTGTACCCAAACCCTGTAGACTTGCATTTATATTCACATACCCCAGAACTGTAATAAGTGGATTTTGTTATAAGATTCTCTATATATTTTGTGAATAAAATTTCTTTATTTTTATCTTTATGCCATTTTCAATAAGGTTTTCTTTGTGTCACATATGGAGTAGGCAATGTAGGGTTGTATATCAGTTCAATATTGTAATCTGCTGATGAAACCCCCCAGAAACAAATATAATTTGTTGTAGTTGCTTTTTAGTAGTTGCCTGCAGCCTGTTGTCCACACAGATGGATATTGTAGAGTAATTATTTTGATCTGATGGTATATTATTGAGAATTACTCGTGCATATGTAAGTATATGTAAGGTTATTTTCATGTCTCGTAGACTAAAGCTGACTCCATAAGTACCTGTTTAGGCATTTGCAAATAGTATAACCTGGGTCTAGCATTAACTGTAATAGCTCTGCCAGAACAGTTTTCTGTTTTGTCTGGCTACTCTGAATTACTGAACATGAACCAGAAATAAAGATATTCCCTGGTCTGCCCTATGCAGGAGATCAGACTGATTATCATATCACTGTCCATTCTGGCTTTTAAAATCTTGAAGCTCATTGTCTGGCTGTGCTTCTTGCACTTAGGTGTAGAATGTATCTGTTCTTGCAACAGCCAAAGTTTACTGATGGCTCAGCCAGAAAAGTGGCTTGGAAGAATGTTCTTACTATAAAAATGCAGTGTCTGTTATAGGTGTTTGTAAATGCATATGAGCAGTTGGGAAAGCTATTTAACCATGTAATACCTGTGAAAAGTATACCTTTGATTTTTTTTTTTCAATTTAGAAACATTATTTTTCTTTGCTTCTTTTCCCCACCCATGCAGCCTTCCTTGTGTTGACCATAGTGATCATGTCCCTCTGTGGGGAGACTCATAACTGCATTTATCAATTGAAGGTAACACTGTAGCCCCAACCGTATTTCCAAACACACACATACACACACCATCCAAATCAAATTCCTGCTCCTAAGTACTGCTACCATAAGGAGACCAGGTTGAAATTATGGGGGAAAGGGAGAGGATGGAAGAACTTCACAGCTTTTCCAACAGTAGCGCAATGTTAGATTAGCTTACGTCAAAGATGGAAATACATCCTGGGTCAAATCTGTTGTATTATCAGAAGAGGAAGAAGTATCCTTATATTTTCGGAGAGATTTCAATTTTAGAAAGGATTCTGTCAGTGCTGATGCTATGTTTTTAGTGCACTGAATTAGTCAGTAGCTAGTGATGACCTCCCTTGATCTGTGGAAGAGTTCACGCAAGGTTCGTGCGTTAGTGCTGTGCGTGAGTTGGGAGGATAAGGTGTCCCTGAGCACTAGTACCTGACCAAGCATAAGCTCAAGTTCCACATCCGGAACCACAGCCCAGTGCTGCTTGCAGCTCCACTGCAAGGTTTCAAAGCAGATGACTCCCAGTTGTTATTTTTTATGATCACTATTCTCTTTTGAATTAGGTTGTTATAAAAGTTAACTGAATTTTCTCCAGATCTAAGCATCATATTAAAATACTTGAATAAATGTCTTCTGTATCAGTGGATTGTTTTCAGTTACGTGTCCTTTATTTTAGACTTCATTTCACAGCAGAGAAGCCAATCCAGAGATGAAAAAGAAAGAACATATTTTCCTCTTTTGATCTGGTGAAAGAAAAAACATGGGAGGATGAGATCTACTCATTTTAATAACTCTTAAAAAAAAAAGAGTTTAGTTTTTCAAAGCCTTTAATGATGCAGTGGACAAACAAGTACTAGGAGTTTGATGCTTAACCAGATTAGGCACTTAATAATCTACAAAGCAACTGTTAGATATTTCAGGAGCTAAATACCTTTGAAAATCTAGCCTATGGTGACTCAAAATCATTAATCTTTTTAAGTGTAAAGTAACTATAATTACTAGGAAATAATTCAATTTTAAATGTGACTTTTCTTTTTGTGCTTTCTTCCTTATGTACTAAGCCCACAACAGTATTTTTCCTTTTAGTTAATAAAAAGTAGATTGTAATTTTTTTGTTTTGTACATTTTTTCACTAAATTGCAATTGCCATTCAAATATAGCATGAGGGAAACCTTGAGGAACATTACCCTCTTAAACAGGAAGAAGGTCATTTGTCTTTTTCCAACATAAGCAGGGAGCTGTGTTAGACCTCATAGCTCTCAGAAAACCAAGATGTTTTTTACGTTAGCAGGAAGGGATGGACTCTGAAGGATATAAAAGACCCAATTACGAGGACTGCACATATATTTAACTTGGCCTCTGAGAGGACATTGGTGCTTCTAGAGAGAAGCAGCAAGTCAGAGGATGCTGGAGCTTGGAGCTCTATTAATCTATTGCCTGTGCCCAGATGGAAGAGTTGCTGCTGGAAGACCTTCACCACAGTGAGAGCCCTTGCACAAATGCTCATCAGTTAAAAGGTACTAGGATGAGGGGGGGAAAAAAAGCAACAAAGAAAAATTCTGTTTCTGAATTTGCGGTCTTTCCTGCCACAGGTTGCTTCAAAACGTGAAAAAATACATCCTTATAGATAATGTTTTAATTAAGAAAAAAAGTTTTGCTTCCCTATACTTTATAGAAAAGATTTTGCAAGTCAGAACAAGTGTTCTTATGTAAGACCAGTGAGGTTTTTGGTTTTTGTTTTTTGTTTGGTTTGTTTTGGCTTGTTTTAAACCAAAGTGTTAACTTCCTATCTAGCCAGCATCTAAGCATGCTGTTGTGCAAGTAAGGGTATTACATAGTAAACCTCGTATACTGTGTCTCACCGGCATTTGCCTGGGAGGCTTATATGGAAAGGGATGTCAAAACTACATAAAACAAGACACTTTTCCTTCAACAACTGATTAGGATTGAGGTTGTTTACTGGCATTAGTTCTTCAAAGAACAGAGAAAGTAATTTTGAGTAGTAACAGGAGAGTGCTAAGGCAGAAGCTGTAACTGAAGGGTTGTCTGCACATAATGAGCAGGAACTTGAGGGTATAACAACCACGAGAAACTGAAATTTCACTGTGAAATCACATGCCCTGATTTTTCCTGACAGTACCTCACTGCAGTCATTTATATAAAGTTTCTGAAACAACCAGTGATTCAAGTCATGAAGATTTTTGCTGATAGCTATTTATGTTTGTTTTGGATATACAGAAATATTTTCAAAAGGATGAAGGGCAGGGTGATTGGCAGCCTAGCTATTAAAAGTATCAACTGAACTGAGAAGTGTTTGTTCCTGTGCATGCCCTGTTTATAAACTGGAGACAGGAAAAGAAAAATATTTTTTTTTGTCTACCACCTGGCATGACTTTTTAGATAATCCTGATTTTTTGAAACACTACTTCTTCCCACCTTGAAACAAAAAAGAAATTTAAAAGTTGTAGATGTTATCCAGCTGATTCATTAGGTCCCTGATCTAACTGCAGGTAGTCCGAGCTACCTGAACCAGAACGGTGGATCTTTCTGTTAACACTTCTGAGTAAAGTGAAAAAAAAGTGCCCCATCCCATAACGAGCCTGGGCTCCAGTGTGCCAAGCACTTCATTTGCAGCAAGGGCCCCAGTCCTCCTCTGAAGGATGTACAGCCTTGTTTGAGACAGTACGTGGCAGGATGTGTCAGGGAAGCGAGGAAAGATGATGCAGTGATGGATACAATTTGATACTACTTCATCATTTCAAGGGATGTTTTTCTGTATCAGCCGGGTAATTCTTTACAGGTGTTGCAAGAGATAGTGTTTTTTGGAATAATTCAAAGTGAACACTGAATGCGTAAGACCCATCTGAGGGAACTGTGGAGGTGTCTACATTACACGGGCACATGTATGCCAGCTCAGACCGGATGCCTGGCTGGTCTGACGACCTCTTTCTAAGAGCAGGCAGAGTGCGATACCTGATAGGAAGGTGTAAGAGGCAGCAAATGTAGTACAGTCTGATCCCATGTCCATCTCTTTGATCTGTAGTAGGTGGAAGTTGGTTGAAACCCTTCCAATGTGTTTATTCTTATTTTATGAGAGAAGTGAAAAATCAACTTTTCTAAGGTTGACATTGCTAGCAGAGCAAAGGGACATAAGCAGAAGGATACCTTTCTACAGGTTGAGGTGTGAGTACCCAAATAGGTCAGCCAGAAAGGAAGAAGTGTTAATAATTAAAGACAAAACCAGAGAATGGAAAGGAATGTTTAAAAAAAGAACAAGTAAGCAAGTAGCTTATCACAAGAGCATCTTATTTAAAGCCAGGGAAAGCTTTAAGAACTGCTGTGGCTGAATTAAACAAAAATATATCTGTAAATGTATTCAAGATTCAGGAAAAAATTTGTGTCAAAAAAATCACACTGCAGGAAGTGCATACACTGAGATGAGAACTGTCTGAGGGGTGGACTAGTGTTTGAGAGCAAATTGGAGCCACTGCAGTGAAAGTTCCTCCTCCTAATTAGATTATCAATGAAAACGTCATACATGTGCAGCATGTTACAGGGAGCTATCTTGTGGAAGATTAGTATTTTGAACATTCTACAAGGGAAACAAATTCAGGAAAACTAAAGTGTGTGATGTGGCTTGTGTTTGGGTCAGGGATGCCTTGGTTTTGCATCAGCTTGCCACTCTGAGTGGGTACAACCCCCTCCTTGTCTGCCTCCCTCTGCTTCCCGTCACATCTCAGGTGCCTCTCTGAGGAGTCAGGAGCTTTTCCTTTTCCAAGGCAGGTTCCCAGCTGGCTGCCTCCTGCCTGCCTGGGGAGGGAGGGAAGAGGGGGGGTTTGCCCCGGCTACATGGCCTTGGGAGAAGAGGGGGAAATCTGTTCCTGAACCTTGGGGTGTGCCTGCTAATGGCAAGCACAATAACGAGAAAAGAAGCTGAGAAGTCTTATGATCTCAGCTATAGTAACATGCAGTAATTATTAACCATCCCTAGACACCTTGTAGAAATGAACAGTTGCTTTGAGCAACCTGATCTAGTGGAAGGTGTCCCTGCCCAGGGCGGGGAGTTGGACTAGATCTTCAAAGGTCCTTTCCACCCAAACCATTCTGTGATTCTATGAATATCTAGTGGTGGGCAAGCTCCAACCCTTCCCCTTCTTGGCTTCCACTTCTCTGCTGTCCCACAGAGCTTGCTCTGAGGAGGGTAGAAGAGATACAGCTACACTGCAGATGGGAGTGGGAAGAGGCCCTGCTTATGACCATAAATTTTTGAGTATTTGGGGGTTTAGTCTGAGCATTGTGCTATGAAATTTTGTAACTTGAGGGAAAGTGGGACAGCCACAACCCCTGCATTCCCTCTGTCCTAGGCTCTGTGTGAACTGCTACATAAGTTACCTAATGCCAGTCTTAGGCATAAGTTACCTAATGCCAGTTATACTTGGAGTGGGTGGCTTTGGTTCAGTTACTAATCTTGTCCCTCAAACAGGCACCCAAATTGGAGGTGCCATCAATGGCTGTTTGGAAATTTCCTGCTGTAAGGAAGCTCTGACAAGTTATGTCATGCTGGGACGTTTGGAGAGTATGTTATATAATTTTATCTAAAATATAGACAGGTTTGTAAAAAAAATGCGAATGAAACAAATTTTTAGGATTCAAATAACAGAAAAATGCTTGTTTAGAGATAGTGCCTGGAAACTAAGGTGAAGAGCAGGAAGAAAACACTAAATTCATGCCTGCTGATGCCTTGCAGGATGCAGGCTAGACTTTGACGTGCACACCAGTATTTCTTGCGTCAGTGTTTTCTGAGGCCATGCTCCAATGACAGTTTGGCTTATGGGTTGGTATCTTTTTAGCGTATATCGGGTACATCTGGGAAACTGAAGCTTGTTCCTGGGTGGCTGATGCTTTCAGAGGCTGTTCAGCTAGGGAGAAACTTACAGGCCAATGATATAGTCCTGAGAGGACATCTCAGCTCCAGAACAAAGGGAAGGATAATAGTATTTTGAATCTTGAATGCATAATTCCAGCATTAAATGACAAATCCTCTGCAAAATGCCGAGTAGGTAATTATCCTTTTTTATTTACAGATAAGTCACAAGCCCCTGATGACCTGTTTAATTACTCTTGGGAGTTCACTGAACAAGCTGAGGCTGGGAGCTGGGTGATACATGAATAATCCCAAACGTGGCTTCTATTAAAACATTTTATTTTTTGTACTCAAATTGCCTGATATACTTCCTCCAAAAATAAAAACATGAGCTTCATTTCTATGCTCCTGTCTTCCACTGTGGCACAGTTTACAATGTAAACATGAATTCCCTAGGCATTATTTACTGTTCTATTGCTTCTGCTTGTTTTGCTTTTCATCACTAGGTGGCAATGTCTTTCTTAAGTCAGTTATGAACACAGGGCAAAACAAAATAATGCAGCAAAACTAGTGAGACAAACCAAGAACGATTTCTGTTGCTTTGATTTTCATTTTAACAGAGGACATTAGTAAAGTGTGCGTACAGGCTGCTTTGTTAATGTTTGGCTTGAATTGTTTTGTGTTATGCAAGCTGTAATAAGAAAAGCAAAAAAACTTGTAAAAAATTTAATGTAAGGCAATAAGTGCATAAACTCAACAAATGCCAAGTTGAAGAAAATAAACTCACTATATATAAATATTGTGGGTTTTTCTGCTTAAGTGTAAAAATATTATTCCTTTTTTATTGCTGGCTTACACATGGACTTCTAACTTCACAAATAATACAAAGACATGCCCGGTTTTTCATTGTTTCTTTTTTCTCACCTGAAGCCAAAGGGAGCAAATCAGATACCTAAATGTAGGTGTCTAGGAGAAAGCTTCCAACTGCTTCAGAAGGCTGTGGATCTAATGTAGGTCTTATGTCATATCTGCAGGCTCCATGAGCAGCTTACATACCTTAGGGTATCTATAATCACACTAGACACCTATATTTAGGCCCCTGAATACCATTCACCTATGACCAGTATTCATCTGAAAGCTAGCGCAGTCTTTCAAGGGTAGATCATAAAGAAGTTCCAAGTAGTTTCATTAAAGAAGGGAATGTGAAATCATTATTGCAATGCAATTTATCCCAGGTTGTGTTAGTATAATAAATCCTTTTGTTTTTATCTGTTAGGTGTGCTACACTGGAATCAAAATGATCTCGGAATCATTCTTTGTAGGGTTGCTTTATTTTGCAAACGACTGGACCATATCAAAACCACAGAGACCCTAATAAGCAGCTCTTACTTATTCCATGGGGGGGAAGCTCCAGACAGCCAAACTGTTATATAATCTGTACCAGTGTAAATCCAAGCTGATTCTGTGGAAATCAGAGACACGGGTGTAATTCAGCATACAGCACTATCTGGCATTTTACTCAAATTAAGGAGGAAGACCTATATGACTTGGTGAAGCCATATGGCGTGGCTTAACGCCAGCCAGCAACTGAGCACCACACAGCCGCTCGTCCACTCCCCACACAGTGGGATGGTGGAGAAAATCAGAAGAGTACAACTGAGAAAACTCGTGGGTTGAGATAAAGACAGTTTAATAGGTAAAGCAAAAGCCGGGCACACAAGCAAAGCAAAACAAGGAATTCATTCCCTACTTCCCATGAGCAGGCAGGTGTTCAGCCATCCGCAGGAAAGCAGGGCTCCATCACGTGTAACAGTCACTTGGGAAAACAGACGCCATCACTCTGAACATCCCCCCCTTCCTTCTTCCCCCAGCTTTATATGCTGAGCATGACATCATATGGTATGGAATATCCCTTTGGTCAGCTGGGGTCAGCTGTCCCAGCTGTGTCCCCTCCCAGCTTTATGTGCACCCCCAGCCCACTGGCTGGTGGGGTGGTGTGAGAAGCAGAAAAGGCCTTGGCTTGGTGTGAGCACTGCTCAGCAGAAATTAAAACATCCCTGTGTTGTCAACACTGTTTCCAGCACAAACCCAAAACATAGCCCCATACTAGCTGCTATGTAAAAAATTAACTCTATCCCAGCCAAAACCACCACACCACAGAAAACCAGAAACCATAGTAGAACTTCCACCGGTTCAGTAAAGGTACTTTTTGGCTTTGAGATCTGTGTTCACATCCCTACTTGGAAGCTGTGGGGAGCTGGCCAGGAGCAGAATGACGGACATCTAGCAAAGGTAGAAGCAAAGTATTAAGCACAAGCCGGGCAAATAAAAAGTTGCATTTTGTTTCAGTTTTTTTGCTGATTAGGGCTGAAGTGCTTCTGTCTTGCAGGATGATGCTGTAGGAGAGACAGCAGACCGAGGAGAGGCTTTGTACTGTTGGCAGATATTTGTGCACTCATAAATACAATCACTGTGGTTTATTGATGGAGTTTGAATAAAAGTCCTTAGAGATCAAAAATATAATCACCTGCTACATAAGTTAAAAGACTTATTCTATTAGTAACAAATGTGGAACACACTGTTCTACTTACTGGTTTCTGCAACTAGAAGACAATCAGTGTGTGAGCACTAGGAAAGAAATTAGGTGTACAAAATTTGAATCTATACTTGCTTTGCTACTGTTGTCATCCCTTAGAGGCCTTCAGGTACTCTTTGCATTTAGCCTCAGATTATGAAATGTTCAGATTGCAAAAACCAAATAGGTCCTTTCATGCCAAGCTAAAATGAACCCTGAAAGATTGTGCAAGGACTATGTTATATTCATGTCTCCATGTACTTTTTTAGGGATTCCAGCAAGCGTTGCTCAGAATGTAGAGGACTAAACTGCCTGTATGACTGTTATAAATAGTAGTCACTAAAAATGTAAACAAAATGGGTACCATGCTACTAAATATTAAGAATCTAAATTAAATACCCGATTTACAAAAGTAGTTACCCTAAGTATCATGGGTAGACTTTTAAGAGAAATAGGCTGCTTTGGAAAATAATTGGGCTCTGTACTGGAACTCTTAGGAACTCTTGAGTCATGCTGAAGGCACTCACCTCCCAGTATAGGCATCTAAGCTGAGTGCCTCAAGGTAGATATTATGAATACCTCCAGTAGTATGTATTTTTCTTTTACTGAGTGAAAGTTTTGGAAGTATGTGTTTCAAAAGTTTTGCAATAAAAATAGCTGTTCAAGCAGTTCTGCTCATGAGAACCCTTCTGACCGTGCTAACGGACAGCGTCTCCCAACCTGCTTTTTCCAAAGTTGGGGCTTGGAAACTCTGCAGGCTTTGTTCAGCCAGAGAAGGGTATAAGCCAGGTACCCAAGGTTCCTGGATATGTGCTACCTCTGATCTCAGAAAGCAGATGAGAGAACAGAAGGTGCACGGCATGTCACGAATGTGGAGTCTGAGTTACATACAAATGTTTATAATTGAAACAATGCTTGTTTTCATGGTAATCAGCAGGTGCTTCATCGTGGTAGACCTATGAATCTATAATTTCTTAGAGTGAAAAAAATTTATATTGTCATTACTTTATGATAAATTCCTATGTAGTAATATAATAAAAAGAAGCACACTCTATTTGTAAATGTGCAAGACTGTAATATCCATCATCAGAAGGCTTACTTACACTGGCAGATTTTGTATGCTTATGCCTGTCTATCATTCATAACCTGGAATACGTAATTAAGTTCTAAATATCAGAAAGTCAACAAGAATTAAAGTGGAAGCTGTATAACTTCAAAACTTTTTATTCTTGTCAGCCTCCCTAAAAGAAGTTAAGAGCACTAGATTAGCATGTTGCTGTTTCTGCTATTTCAGTGTGTTATACCTGTTCTAAGAGTGTTTCCAAGATGTAGGCAAAACCGTGATATTATCTGGAGGATGTGCTAGTTGAGCAAATTTAGACTGGCAAATATTTAAATGAAGTTTAGCATTTAAAAGTTTTGAATATGTTTTATGATTATTTAATGATAGAAATTAGTAAGATTTTAATTGGTTATACTTTGAATTTTAAAGAAGGTTTTAGAGCAAAAGTTAAACTTGGAGGCATTTATGTTCTGGGTGGTACTTTTCAAAGCTGAACTGATAATGGAGGAGTATCAGCCTTGAAGCAAATTTTAACAATAGCATTGAATACTGTGCTGCGAAAGCTTGCATTAAAGTAGTGGGACAGTTTTTCTCTTGCAGC
Organism: Pterocles gutturalis; assembly: GCF_000699245.1. NCBI lineage: Eukaryota > Metazoa > Chordata > Aves > Pterocliformes > Pteroclidae > Pterocles > Pterocles gutturalis. Next base: position 48,667 of record NW_010142575.1, on the reverse strand, counting down.
TCATTAGGCTGATGAGTTGTAAACATTGCTCTGTGGACTGAAAGCAGTTCCTTAGTCTGTACCTCTACTTGGTAAATTGTGAGATCAGGAAGCATAATGTAAAAGTTGCATTCTGTATGAACTCTTTCATACAATGCCAAAAAAATACAATCGAAGAGTTTTTCTTTAATATGCTTTGTCTAAAGACATCTATTAAGTTGTTCAATATTTTAGTAGAACAGCATATTGTCAGTGGAAGTGCACAATAGGTAAACATGTTCTTCAGAAACAATACTAAAAGGTGAAAGCAGCGAGATTCTGCATTGTATATTAATGTTGTGGTGCAATGTTAAAAAAAAAAAAAAGACTACTATACATTAAATGGAATTAATCACTTTGGAGAAAGTCAGTAAAAAAGGTGCTAGAGCATGTGCCACTCCTAACCAGAAGTCTGAATGTAGCTGTAGCCTTTTTAATGCCAGTCCACAGGGAAGTGCAAGTAGGCATTGGGTGATAACTTCAACATCCCAGACACAAACTCTTACAGAAGTAAAATCCAGATAACCTTGGATGTGACAGCCCGTTTATTTCTTTGCCAAATGATTGCAAAGGCAAGAGGAGATTGTGCTGGTTAGACTTGATAACTGGTGAAGAAGACCAAGAAGTACAAGTGACAGGAACAGTATTGGATCATGTTCGTGCAAGCTGATTCTGGATAAGCAAGGATAGGCCTGCAGTTTGGAAAAGACGAACTATGAGAAATAAAAGGAACTGGTTAGTGACAGTAAAGAAATCAGGTACTTGCCTACGGGGGATGTCTGAAATTTCTTTAACTTGAAGGCACCAAAACCAACCAACCACCAAAACCTTGAACTGTTCCTTATCCCTGGGAGGGAAACATGAGACCCTCAGGAGCATCCCACGGGGGCCCACCAGTCACCCATCTTACCTGGTATTCTCCTCCTGGCAGCAGCAGTAGAAGATGCTGTTTGGAAAGGGTGCACAGAGGTGTAGCCGCTTTCTGCAGTCCCTCCCTTTATATGCCCCAGCACCTGCATTGCTGTATTAGGGATGTTAGAGGGGACTACTTTCCTGCCTGGTCCTGTTAGCATCCTTTATAGCCCTAAATTTGTATTTATTATCAGCATTTTGAAGCTGCTAATGCTGTCTACCTCCACAACCTCTAGTAGAAACAAGTTCCAGAAGCTCACACCTTCCTGAAGAAAGACAGACTTTGTTTTGTTTGTTTTAAACTGATCTCCCAGTCACTTCATTGAGTGTTCCACCATTCTTATGGAAAAGGACTGCAGAGTTATTGGAAGAGTCCTCATTGCATTGTTAGAGAAGACAGTTGTGGCTTCAAGGTTAGAGTCAGTTTAAAGTGCGCACTATCAGAAGTTCAGCTGAGTAAGAATATGTGAAGTAATTAAAAGCAAATGGTTAAATGTCCTTGGTCTTAGACTTTTGAAACAAGAATCCAGCATCCAGTGAGAGAGATAGAGTAAGAATAAGATATGACCACTGACTAAGTGAATGCCTTGACTTCATTTTTCGTAAGGATGTGGCCTTGTAGAGGAACAGAGGTGTAATACAAACAAATCAATTATGAGGTGGAAAAAAACCTCAATAGATCTTCAAATTCACATTACAAAGCCCAGATAATGTCCCATTCATAATAACAGAAGAGCAGGCATATGAAGTTGCAGCTCAGGGAGTAAAATCTTTGTTGAATCTGTCAAAAAAGAGATTCTGCCTTGTAAATATAAACCACAGAACTTATTGGGGAAAAATTATGTCTGTCAACAGAGAGGCTGCTTGACCTCAGCCGCACTCAAGGCTTTGAAGCAAAATTTGGTGAGGGATTTTGTTTAAGGACGAGGATTTAATTGAAAATTGGATAAAATCTAATACAGATTGAGAAAAGACACTTATTTGAAAAATAACCTTATATTTTTATTTTCAACAAGATAATTGTAATAAAGCTAATATATCAGTCATCTTCAGAAATGTGTTTGATATAGAACCACAGGGGAGAATATTACTTAAATCCTTGAACAAAGGAATTAATGCAGCATTTGTGAGGATGAATAAGGAGTTTCAAACCTACCTGGCATTGTCTCTGCTGACAAGTTAGTTAGTGGGATGGCAGGAAGTCATCAGTCCTAGGTCTTGGAACTTGCCATATTTGGTATTAAATTTAATTTTAATTGTAAAAAGTTGGATTGTGCGGGTTAAAATGGGATGCTACGATGATGGCATTGTCAGTGAGGGGAACAGTGAGAGAGGGGTCTCAGAAAAGAAATTGAGTGACAGCAATGGGATGATATTTAGCAGTATAGGGAGGAAGAGCTGATCAGATCTCTTTGGTAGCTGGTGAGATCAAAGCTGGGATACTCTGAACACTTCTGCTAGTCCGTGTTCACAAAGGGGTGTAAGCTGGTTATGAGTAAACTTAATTTAGGAATTGAAAGAAGGTTTATAAAGTGAGTTTCTGCAACAGCCTTCTATTAGTGAGGACACAAATCCTTATCTCTAGATGTGGTGTGTTTAGAGAAGACATTCAGCATATTTTTAGTGGGAACCATGGGAGTTTGGTCTGAATGACCCTTGTGTTCCTCAGTTTCCAATCCAAACATCAAATATTCTGCATACTGAAACTAAAAATAATGTGCAAATACATTTGCTGACAAAGTTTTTAGAAGAATTATCAGCAGACAAGGTCTTTTTTGGCTCAGGTACTGTAATTATGAGATGTTGCAGGAAACTTATTCTACTAAGTGAGAAAATAAGTATTGTTATTCCCAGGAAGTAATACCTGGAAGGATGATACCAAGAATATAGGAAACAAAAAATATTTGGAAAGCTGATTCTTCTTATTTTTCTTCATTACCATTAAAATATGCATAGTGATGTACTGTGATTATTTGAAATAAAACCTTAGGTATATGGAAATTGTAGCTAGCAATTAAGTGCTTTGTAGAAAGTACAGAGAGATTATTAAGCAGCTGCTGCCTCATTTTCTTATGTGAATTCCTTGTGTGAATTCAGCTCCTTTTTAAAAAAAAAACATTATTCAAGATAAAAATGACATCAAACTGAGAATATTCTGTGGCTCTTTTGGAGGTGAATACCAAGCAGTGAACTCCCTGGTTTATTTGCCATTATGAATTCAGCTTGCTGTCTCACGTCTTTGTTAAAGGGGGGAAAAAGAAGTCAAGAAAAAAATGACAACACATTGTGTAGCAGTGAAAGAAAAGCAGAAGCAGCCAGTCTGAATGCTGTGTTTTTAGCACTCGGGAAGTGCTTCTCTTGTGCAACTGGGCTGAGGGGGAGCCTTTTTTTCCCAGCGTCACTGCAATCAGATCTATGGGTGCAGCTCTGCTTTACCGCAGCGTGATGCAGTTGTGTACAGTTCAGTTCAGCGTGCTCCTCTTGGAAACAGGCGGAAGGAGAGCAGCTGACCAGAGCTTGCAGAGGATATTCATTGGAGGGTGGTTTTTTCCTAAAGATAAAAAGTGCATGTGAAATTCTTCCAGCTGCAGAAGAGACGGTTTCAGTGGGGCTTCAAGTTGATACTCAGCTCGCAAGAGGAGGTGCATATGCTCGGGCTGTCAGCTTCTGATGGAAAAAAAAGCTTTAGACAGGCAGACTGCATGCTATTAAAAACACAGCTCAGACACCCTTCGGGAAGATACTCTAACTGTGCTTATGGAACAAGTGCCGTGGTACTGCATATGCCTTAACCAACCAGGAGAAATCTACCCCGTTGTGGAATGGAATAAATGAAAATACATACTGAGGGGGTGAGGGAATAAAATACTCCGTAGATAGAATTGAGTATGAGCCCCGGAGGAAGAGCAAAGGACAAAAATCTCATGCTGTGTTTTTGTTGTTGTTGTTGTTGCCTTTATTTTTTTTTTTAATGATCTTACCTACCATGAACGGAAGAAGTGGATCTGCGGAGACTTCATTTCCTCCTCTGACCCCTCGTTTACATCACTAACTGGTGACAGTCACATCTACATACACAGTACCTGCCACTTCAGCTGCTCAGAATTATAGAAGCCTCTTTGTATGCAGCAGACATGGCTAGCCAGCAGGATTCAGGCTTCTTTGAAATCAGTATCAAATATTTACTGAAATCCTGGAGCAATAGTGAGTAGCAGAAGAGTAATCTTTTACTATTACGCATTGCTTGGTAAATAGCTAGGATAAACTAAAGGATAAAATCTTATGTTTCTGTATGATTGTGTTATATAAACCAAATATTTTTTGCTTTCATCAACTCTAAAAATCAGAATGTCAAAGGTTTAAATAGGTTTCATTAACTGCAAAGGCTGTAATGAGATTATACTAGATTTTGCTTGATTGAATTCTGAAGTTAGGCTGCTTTCTGGCTCTCTCTAATAGTACCTCGCAGGGAGTACATTCCAAACAGCGTTTCTTGCCTACATGTTTACTTGATTTGTTCAGGCTTTATCTAAATATTTTTGAAAATGCTATTTAATCACAAGGGTGTGGCATTGCTCAGAAGTTGGGTTTTATTAATTGTGCACTGAGGACAAAAATATAATGATTATACTTCAGGTCTGAAAGTCATTATTTTGTGTGATGAAAAGCAAAACATCAGTTGCTTATAGCTGCACTTCCCACCCTCTGTGCTTCTTAATTTCAGAATCTTATGCAATATTTCCATCCAGAAAGAATCCATCTGTTTATCTAATCCAGGCTGGGTTTTGCAGAATGTAAACAAATGGCATTTTAGTCTTCCTTGGTCGTTTCAGTATTGCTGTTCCTGATTTCCATTGCTGTTTAAATCAATCACTCTTTGGATTTTTAGCAATATTATGTAATAAAGATTTCTGAATAAAATTTAGTGCTTGCAAATATATTCAGATTAGGTAAGGCTGTGAGATAACTCTGGCAGGTATTTGCTCTTTAATTTTAAATACATCAACAGTGTATTCCTTTTATATAGAAGCTTGTATTAACACTGCTAGATCTCCATAATTAACTACTTTTAAAAGATAGAACATAATGTCTCTGGAAAAATCCAACTTGGCTACATATGCAGTAAGGTTCTGATCATCTTACTATCTATAATTTAATAACTTCTGCATAAAAGACTACTATTTTTAAATTCCATGGTATAATACCCTGTAAAATCTGCATAATACAAGGTATGTATTTGAATACCTACAAAGAAATAAAAATAGCACTGTTATTAGATGTGTGACATGCAAGGCTTGTCTTCATTAAATGATATCCATAGAAACTGTATTTTTCCAGGTCATTTGTAACCTCAGTAACACTGTAGTGCTTGTTTGAATCTGTTTTTCTACCACAAGTGTGAAACCACTAGGGAATAATACTATTACCTAAACAGCATTGGTTATCTGCCCTCCTTCTAAAATAGTTAGTGCATATTCATTCGAATCACTGATCCCACAAGGGCTGGAAGAGAATTTCATAATTTGGTTACTTTTTTGGACTAATGTTAGTCAAATACTGAGAACATAAGTGTGTATTGTGACAACACATATTTTATAACAAGCTAGTCACGGTTTATGACAGAAGAAAAACAAGACACTTTATGGTGCAGAAATCAAATCAGTTCTGACATTATTTTTGTAATAGGCCACTGTAACTTTAAGTAAAACTAGCACATGAAAATATAAAAATGACCATATTATGGAATTAAATATAACATTTTAATATTTTTAGATCTTTTTTTCTTCTACAATGAAGTATATTGAAAGTATTTCAAAACAGCTAACATGTTTCGAGTGAAATTAGAAGTCCTTAAATGAAATTCTGTTTTAGAGAAATGGAAATAGTATTTTAATAATTGGTATTTCTGACATTCTTTGAGATGATAAACACACTTTCCACTGTCTTTGAATAAGCAGTAAAATAAATACAATAAATTTATCCAGGTTGACTTAAACTTGTTGCCAATTTTTCATTTTTTCTTTCAGTTGGGAAGGCTATGTTCATAAATCTGTACATATCCTGTGTAGCTGAAAAACAAACAATTTGATAAGAAGACAGTAGGGAGTTCAAAGACCTAGGGCTTTCTTCAGCTCTGCTATGTGGTGGGTGGAGCAGAGGAAAACACTTCCCTTGCTTGAGAAACTGCTGGGAAGCCTGCACATGCATGCACAGGAACATGTTTTTCAGAGAATAGGTGCTGTGTCTGCATACCCAAGAGCAGAAGTAAGCTATAAATTATGCCGTAACATTTGCCTAGTAAAAAGAGGTCTAACATACTGTTTTAAAAGAAAAATAAGTTTGGGTCCTATAGTATATGTTTTACCAAAATGGTAATAGTGTAGAGGTGCTGTTCATGTATGTTTCTGGAAATTGGCATGTTAGAACAGTATCTATAAATAGCATTTATCTTTCCCGGGCTTTATAGTCCCACCAAAACCAGTCCTTTCTCTTGATTTGTGTTTTGGCTTACACAGAGTATTAACATCTTCCAGTACCTTGCCAACCGCACCCATTGCCCATACCATACCATGAAATACACTCAGTTACTCTACCTGAGATGACAATTTTCTCTGATTTAGCTATCTAAGGTCTTTAACAAATGAGAATTCCTGACATGCCGAGCAGTGTTTCAGTTCAGTGTCACACCGCACATGCAGAGGTGTTCACCTGACATGCTGCTTGCATTTTCATGTTCATCAACCAGCTAAGGAGGGAGGTAATTTATGGACACTGGAGTCAGTTCATTTTAGGTACCTGTTAACTGTTGTAATCAGGATGATACAGTCAGTGGTGTGTTCTCAGTAACCATGCAGTCTTGTTCCTAGGGGACAAAAAAGCTGAGTCACAGCCTAGCCTTTGAATCGTCCCACCAAACTGAGACACCTCAAAATATTCCTTTGTGCAGCTCTCAAAACAACTTTTGCTCTGTGCACATTAATAAGATACCGTGCACATCATGCAGCTCTGGAAAATATTCCTGTAACATGTTGGAGGTGGGATCAGAGTTGGGATTCTCTAGCTGGAAAATAGGAACAATCTTTTTTTTTTTTTAACTGATCTAATTTGTGTTCTGATGTTTTCTTAAATATTCAAGTATTTTTGATTAATGCTGTGTTAGTGAACAACTGCAAACTCTGCATTAGTCAACAATTGCATTAATAATTTGCATTACTTCTTGTTGAAATTACTGCTAAAATGGCCATGCTTACTCAAGGTGAGTAGTGCTCACTTGACCCACTGAGGTCAATAAGATGATAAGAATAAAATAGAGCTCACCAAAAGTAGGGTGATTATTATGGAAATATTGTAAAATAATTTTTGTAAATTTGTATCTGTAGTTTATTCAAAGACTAACGTTAATCAAAAACTTGCGAATTTTAATCTGCTCTCAGACTGTTTTTACTTTTTGAATTAGTCACATGGTTAGATTTAGAATTTAATTTGGAAATGCATTTTTCAAATGCATAATTAAAAAAGCTGAAGAATAGAAGTTTAAAAATTAAGCTACAAGAATCTGATGTATAATGCATTAGTATAAACTGTAGGAAATTCTACAGTAAATGCTGTGTTTTTTGAGTTTTGATATCAGATCAGCAGTTAAGTTTATTGTTGCTTTTGTGTTGGAAAGGATTCTGCAGAAGAATCCAAACAGCACAGGTAGATGGCTCACTTGTGCTCTCACAAGTCAGCTCTTATGTGGGCTGGTAGAAACTGCGTTTCACTATCTCCAACATACGAGAGATAGATCTTAAGGTGTCTTTTTGTGTAATGAAATGAGAAGGCACATTCTGCATAATGAACATTTTAATTTTATTTGCCACTTCTCATAGAATGGAGTTATCTTCAGTGTCTTATTTTAAACATGACAGTGCTTGCTTCTCCGTGCTTGGCATTATCTACCTTTGAATAGTGAGGTGTTGTTTTCTGTGGACTTGCATTTAATTCGGACTCGGAATAAGGCCTTTTTTGGTATTAGGACTCCAGGTCTCTTTCCCGTGGCCCATACTTCCCTATCTTCTTTCACAGTAGCCACCATCCACATCAAAACCCTCATATCATCATCTTCTTCACCTTTGTGCTGTACAAAGCC